>NW_015386514.1:0-48220 GCF_001527695.2 Protobothrops mucrosquamatus | reverse complement strand
ATCAGAACACACCTCCACCCAATCAGAACACAGCCAAGCTCCCACCCAATCGGCTCAAACCCCACTGGCAGTTAAAAGGAAGAAACAGCTGCGATCACACACACTACTCCCAGAAGCAGGAAGCTGAAGACACCAGCCTGAAGATGACGAATGTGACTTCGTCGAAACGTCGCCAGGATACTTCCAATTTTACGCGGGAGAGAACCCGAATGACCAAAGACATATATATATATATATATTGCCAGAAATAAAGACCACCAAGAGAATATCTATAAAAATATAGAATTTAATAAACCTAGCTTTCATCAAATACACTTGACATCGTCAGGGTTAAGAGGCAAGTGCTGAGTAAAGTCTTATATACAGTTGTTAAGTGTCAGTTTCCGGCTCCTGGAGCGCGTAATCGGCCCCAGCTGATCCTACCGTACTCTGGATGCATTACCTACGTCAACGTTCATTCCTTTCTTTCCCTGAGCTTGCGTTCTCTCGTGTGTTGTTTTATCTGCCGTTTCAGTGTTGGGGGGTTCAGGATCGGGGTGTTTCCCCCTCTCTTATGTACAGCCCCTCTGTCGTTCTGTGCATGGCTGCTTCCAAGGGGTGGGGGGGAGGAATGTGGGCTATTTCCCGTGCTCTTGCGAATCCCACACACATTTTGCTCTTGCCTGCTAATCTCATTGTGCTGCAGTGCGGGTTCTTCCTTCCCCCTCTTGTTATTCTCCCTCTCACCCTCACTCCCATACACAGTCCTGTGTGATCTATAACACATTCCAGTTTCTCCCCTCTCACGCCTCCCCAGGACGTCCTCAATCACCACCCCATTGGTAGCGCACTGTCGTTCAATCCGTTGCCAGCGAGTTGTCAAGTACGCCGGAAGGAGGTGTTTCCCTTCATTCCGTCTCGATCGGGTCATTTCATGCCTAATGGTGCCGTTGGAGGGTGGTTCATCCTCGCCCCGATCCTCTGATCTCATCGTATCCCATCTGTCCTCCTGTCTCCCAGATCCCACTCTGTGGTTAAGTGTTTTGTCTCTCCATTCCAACGCGGACCCGCTTATTAAATGCCCTGAGGGTCCCTGCGGTAGTTGTTCGTTGGAATCAGTCTGTTGAAGGGGAGACGGTGGTTGTATGTCTGATGGTGGGGAATTAGTCCAGGCTCTACCAGCATGATTGGGTGGAGGTGGGTGAAAGTTCCAGGGGTGTTCTCCTTCCAATCATACGGCTTATGATTAGGTCCTCTTTGGTCATTGGCACGGTGGCTAGTATCCCACGTTCTTAGGGCTTGATGTGCAGAGCACAAGTCCACATGGCGGTTGATTGAGTCTGTTCCTGAAAACCACGCTTCTTTTAGCAGGTGACCTCCCTTCGTGGCATCGTTGGCTAGAACTTGGGTGTTCTCGAAGTCAAAGCAATGCCCATGTTCAGTCATATGAGCCCAAATCTGGGAATATGATTCCCCTCACTTGACTGCCAGTTTGTGTTCCTGTAGGCGTGTTTTTAATCTCTTTGACGTCTCGCCTACATAGTTGCTCTGGCACCCCATACAGTCAATCTTATAGCCGATCGCCGATCTCTCAGCAGTGGGGAGTTGGTCCTTGGGGTGCATTACTTTCGCCCGCAGAGTCTTGTGGGCCACTTTTATATTATATGGTGCCAGTAATCTGGCCGTGGCCTCTGACACATTATTAATGTACGGCAGGGACACCCATACGGCTTGTATTGGGGGTTCTTCGTCACTCTGCCGTTTATTTTGGGGTTCCAACGCCATGCTGTACCGTTTGATAAACCTGGGGGGGTAACCATTCATCCGGCAAACACGGAACAGGTGTCTCCTTTCCTCTGCCTTTGACTCAGCCGTGCTGCAGTGCGATTGTACCCGTTTGAATAGGGTCCTGACACAACTGACTTTATGGGAGATCGGATGATTGCTGTGATAGTGGAGGATGCGATCCGTATGAGTGGGCAATCGCACTGCAGGGTATATGTCCCTCGTGTTTTTTCTTCTCATCCTCCTTGTTCTTCCATGGATCTGAACATCAGCTCCTGGGGGTGGGTTGTCTGCCGGCGTTGTGTCATCCCTCCTCTCCTCTTTCATGTTTAAATGGGTTAGAAACGTCGTTTTACTTGGGTGTATCCCCAGTTCATAGCTCTCAGGGTTGTGATCACCTCCCCTGTCCTCCCCTCTTTCTGATCTTGTACAGAGTGAGTTGGTTGCCTGTATTTCCAATTGGCACCCCGTCCTTCCCATCCCCTTAGTATATGATATGCTGGAGGAAGCTCTATATGGCGATTGATGGAGTATTTGTCTGACAGCCAGGCTTCTTTGAGGAGGCAGCCTCCCTTGGTGTTATCTTGGGATATGGCCTCAACAAGGAGGATGAGAAGAAAAAACACGAGGGAAATATATCCCACAGGTGTCCAAAGCACAAACAACTCAATCCAGTCAGGACAAGGGAAGGAGAACAATGAACAGGTACCACCGGATGCCTTCCCCCGAGGGGCATACACACATACCGGGGAGAAGGGAAAAGCTCCGATATACCCCGTTAATGATACTTGGCCAGACAGATGAGTGCACCCGCTAACGAGGAAGGCAGCAAATGAGAGGCAAAAGCACCTGGACACCCCTTCGGATGACTATAGATGCAGGGGAGAGGCAATAGAATTTAAGAATGCACCGGAGGCATGCCTTGTGAATGACTTGGCAATAGAATTACGGCCCCGATCAACGGGAGAACAGGCGAGTAATAGCGAGCGCAAATGGGATGGGTATCTCCTGCGCTCTCATATATGTACCGAGGGGGCAATGAGGGCAACAAGTAGTGGAGCCATTCCAAAGACACACCCGGTTAGCAACCCATTAACACACACAGGAGCTCACCCGTCAGTGAGAGAGAGAGAGGGTGACAAGAAACAGGAACAACGAGACGACCAACCCCCAGGAGTTTACACACGGGCAAGGAAAGCAGCATGTCTGGCAAACAGAAGAACAGAGCTTGAAGCACACACGCTAGATAGCACAGCAATACAGAGGCAAACTAAGATGAATGAGGGGATGGGGAGGGACGACTGGGAGTGGACGAACAGCGGATCTCCAAGCACCCACACATGCACAAAGAAAACAACAGCAATTGGAGAGGAGAGGACAACTTTAGAAACGGCCCCTTTAAGAACTACACAGCCGATGCTAATGGGCGGACCTATGACCCGATCCAGGGTCAAAGTGCAGAGGCAGCCGGCCATATAAAAATGGACTGCCGGATCCAGCATTTTATACCCTGACAATGTCGGTAGTGTGGCCGACAAAAGCTTGGTTTTGTAAATTAAACATTTATGTTTATGATTTTATCCTGGTGATCACCTTATTTTACTTCACATTATGTATTTATTTATTTATTTATTTATTAATTTAATTTGTACCCCGCCCTTCTCCTCATGGGACTCAGGGCGGCTAACAGCCTCATAAAAACCACAATACAAATACAATGATATCTATATTAAAAACCGAATTAAAAGGAAATATTTAAGAAGGCCGATCATTAAAATTATCCTTAAAATACCCTTAAAAAACCCCGCTAAAAANGGGGGGAGAATAGTTGTTCCAAATTTGGTAGCTCAGGTTAGTATTTTCTAATGATAGAGTCTGAGAACTTTATTCAGTATGGGAGAGAGTAGTATAAGCCAAATCCTTTCTAGTTTGTAAAGAAAATGCAAGCGGAACAGTTATATTGTTTTTAGAACTCCCAAAATATTATTTTACTGGTCATGGGAATATTATACACAAACTATTTGGTTGGTAGGTGGTTGTTGTTTTAAGCCATTTAACATTCAACTAATTTCCCAGTCTCCAGCTCTTAAGAAATATTTAATATAGTTTGACAGGAAACTATTTAAATGTGCTATCATCTGAACCAGAACAGAAGATAAAACTTCCTTTATGATTACAATTAGTTTTTTAAGTGTTTTGGAAAAGCAGGGCCAAACAGAACAATATTACTAGTATATCTTATTACTGTTTAGTTTTTCCCTTTGGTCTGTTTTGACATAGATTGAAAATATCCCTCTGCGAACTACTGTTAAATTCTCTTTGTTGCATTATTAGTGGGAGAAAGAGAATTATAATTCCCCCAGCTAGACTGAAGACAAGTAATTATTGCTTTTGTATTATATATGGAGGCAATTTGAGCAGAGCCAAACGTATTTTCTAAGTTGCATTTAAAGTGAAACTATAGTTGTCTTTACAACATATCTTTATATACAATATAGTTAATTTATACTTGTTTATGGAATCTACTCAGTTTCTGAACAGAACATGAATTATTTATCCTTCATCCAGCTACTATGATCCTGTTCAAGAAAGTGAATGTGAAATATCTGTAAAATCTGCTTCATGCTGGGCTGCCGATAAAGACAATACAACATGTTCATCTAATGTAAGCTTCCATAACCTGTGTTGTTTAAATTGAACACATACACATATATTTTCAATCACTTTTCAGGAACTGTTTGGGCAGTTATTCAATTTCCAAGGGTTAGCTGCTAAAACTGACTAACCATACAGACTGCCTGCTTGATTATTAAGAACATGGTTTATTGCTCCGCTTCCAGTGTGGAAGATAAGAAAGAATACATCTGTTCCTATTCTAAAGTTGGAGAATAGATAGACCCATTGGGGGACATCCTTGATTTTATTGATTCAAGAATAGATGTGCATTTGGATTTTGCATGAAGTGATTTCTAATCAATTTTTCATTTGGTTTTACAATGGTATTTAAACTGGTTCGAGCACAAGAGCAGCAGAAGAAAAAATATTTTCAATAAATAAATGTCATAACCACTGTTAATCTCTTGAAGCATATCTCATTTTTAGCATTGCAGGAAGAACATGGACTTGCATAATAGTGATTTTTATAATAGAACTTCACACATACCATTCAGCATGCATGCATGCATAAAGAAGGACCTTTATTAGAGTTGTAGAAAAAATATGTCTGATCTACTTTGAGTATTGAATACAAGTAGCTTTGCTGGGTTGTTCCAAGTGCAATTTATCCTGCAATTTGGTAATTTAATTTGGTAAGATCTGAGGAAGTAGACAGGATTCTCATAGCTGTAAGCCAGGAGTCTTCAAACTCAGCCCTTTTATGACTCATGGACTTCAACCCCCAGAATTCCTCAGCCAGGCATGCTGGCTGAGGAATTCTGGGAGTTGAAGTCCATGAGTCATAAAAGGGCCGAGTTTGAAGACCCCTGCTGTAAGCCATCTGTATATTATATTCATATCCTTCTTAGTTGGTTAAATCCTCCTATAAGGTAGAAGGAGTTATAAGAAGATCCTATAAAGAGATGCGGTTGGGATGGTAAATAGTGGAGAAGGTGGTCCTACTTGCTTTGATAGATGTGATGGTGCATTTCTGCCTCGTCAGGGTCAACATTATTGCATCATTTCTGACTGGCATCCAGCTTTCCTTTTGCAAAGAATGTGGTGAAGGCTGTAGCTTCAGAGGGTCTTGCTGGGCCTTTTTGAACTAAGACAGGGGATATTGAAAATGCGAGGACAAGTGTGTCTCGAATTGCTGATTCCATATTCCGACATTGCTCCAAGTTGGAGCAAGCCTTTAAATATTTGGTATCAGCCAACTGAATTTTGCTTTGTACTATTATAGCAAAAAGTGGGCTGAGGCCCCTAATTGTTTGTGGGAAGTTGCAGATCCTTCCTGGAAGCCTAACGTATAATTGTTCATCATGGTTGCATGAAATTATATTGGATTATTTCCTGACTATGATCTTTTGCAACATTTATCTTCCTAATTGATCTCTTCCTTCTGTTGATGGTTTTTCTTCAACACTGAAGAAAAATATTGTTGTCATTTCTTTCTCTTCCCCTGTGCCAAACTGTGTGGGTGTGGGTTGTAAAGTTCTGATGTTAATTTCCCACAGGGTTATCATATGTTTTGCCACAAGATGGCAGCGGGAGTTAAGTTTATCACTCATGAAGATGTGTTAGAGTTCCTTCCTATAGGCAGTGGGGAAATTTCAGAGTAAAATTAGCTAGAAATCAATTATGCTTTCTCTTATATTCAAAATATTATTCCCGATTCATTTTATTGCTATCCATCCCTATTATGGGAAAATACTAGATGAAACTCTTACATTCCGGAAGTCTATTGGATACCAAAATCTCTTACTCAACATCCTTGTTGTATTTTTGTCTCACTGTGCACATTGCAAAACCAAAACATTGCTCACTAATTCATAAAATTGAAAGCAGAGATTTGAATCCTGTTAGCGGTGATGCTGTATGCATTTCTTCCTGCTTGCTTTCAACAAGATTGCAACACTTCCCTGCTGTGCTGAAGAATAGCCAGTGGCCCAGAACATACAATCAAACTCTATCCAGATTGGAAAATGCGTGAGGGTTCAGGCAGAGAGCCTTGACATGAAAATATATTATAAAATAGATTCCTGTGAATTTAATTTATACTTGAAAAAGGTAGAATTCACCCAATGGTAGTTAGATCTAGATTGGCATACATGAACAGTAATAGTAATGTTGCAGGAATGTCTAGTTTAATGAAAAGGAGGACTGGGGATGACATGACAGCAGTGTTCCAATATTTGAGTGGCTGCCACAAAAAAGAGGGGGTCAACCTATTCTTCATAGCACCTGAAGGCAGGACAAGAAGCAATGGATGGAAACTAATCGAGGAAAGAACCAACCTAGAACTAAGGAGAAAGTTCCTGTCAGATCAATTAATCAGTGAAATGAGTTGCCTCCAGAAGTTGTGGATGCTCCAACACTGGAGGTTCATAAGAAGAGATTGGACAGCCATTTATCTGAAATGGTATAGGGCACAGGTCAGCAACCCATGGCTCTGGAGCCGCATGTGGCTCTTTGAGCCTTCTCTTGCGGCTCCCAGCCTCCTCCGCCATTTGCAGAGAGAGAGAGAGAGAGAGAGAGAGAGAGAGAGAGAGAGAGAGGCACTTGCGCTTCCCTTCTCTCTCTCTCTCTCTCTCTCTCTCTCTCTCACACACACACACACACACACACACACACACACACACACACTGAGTGGGGGAAGAGGACTGGCAGATCAAGGGCAGGAGAGAGCCAGCCCAATAAGAATGTGTGTCAGCTTGTCCGAGAACAGTGTGAAGCCAGCTTGGCAGGTGAGCAGAAGATCGGAGAGAGGGAGAGGGAGGGGGGGAGAGATGGAGGGAGACAAAGAGAGAGGGAGAGAGAGAGAGAACTCATGCACGACAGCCTCTATTTCTTTTTAATTATACTCTTCAATCAAGCTCTCCCTCCCTTGCGCGCGTGTGCGCGCACACAAATTTTGCGGCTCCCAGTGTTTTCTTTTCTCTGGGAAATGGGTCCAAGTGGCTCTTTGAGTGTTTAAGGTTGCCGACCCCTGGTATAGGGTTTCCTGCCTGAGCAGGGGGGTGGACTAGAAGACCTCCAAGGTCTCTTCCAACTCTGTTATTCTGTTATTATTAGGTTGAATATGAAGGCATTAAAAAACAAAACAGTTTTTCCATAAGCAGGCATGTGAAGAAAATGCAATTCTTGTTTTGGGGGAGGAGGGGGAAGAGGCACCACATGGTGGGGAATAAGATATAGTGAGGTCATGTCTAATTGACTACAATTTTCTCAATCAATATTCCCTCAGAGCTTTCTACTCAGCATGGCATAAGATGTGACTCCATTCATCTGTACCTGGCTTTCATCATGTTGTTTCTCCTGAGGCTATAAGTGAAGTAAACTTTTCTGATGTCATGGCTGGCATTTTAGAACACTGGGTATAAACCTGCAGTATATTAACATGAAAGGCTGCTGACAGAATTATGATGCAAAGGATTGGGCAAAGAACAGCATTCAGAACTCTGGAGTAGCTATGGGGAACCTTTACAAAGGTTTAAATTGTCTAATGGGTAGTGTAATATTTAATCCATAGCACTGATGAAATATCCCAGTCGCTACTAAAGAGATCAGGACCTGACATTTTTTAAAGGCAGCCATACATTTTGTTGTCACTGATTCTCAACCAGCCTTATACCTTTTCATATAAATAAAGTTATCCTGTCCTGCTACTGTATCTTTGCATATAAATAAAGCTGTCTTGCCAACCCAATTACTGCCTGAAACAGAGCAACAATAATGGGAAATTGTATATGCAACTTAAGACACTTCCTGCTTTCGTTTGGTATATGACAAGTTCAGGAGCAAAAGTCCAATTTGTCAGTTGGCTGCATTAATCATTAAAATGGGCAAAGAACATGACACATGCCTTTCGTCAATCAGAATGTTATATGAGTAGCCTAGGCATGGCCTGAAGCAAAGTAAAAATATGGTTTCTCCTGCTTTGGACCCTTATCAAGTGTTTGGAATTCTTTAAGTGATAACCCTAATATACCTACAGTATGTGGGCACCAACTTTGAAAGATGGCTATTGTTGTTTCTTATGATTGTACAAAGCATTAGGATGAGACAGTTTCTACAATTCGTTGATGCATGCAAATCCCTGCTTGGAAGATTAAAACAACTACATCCTACAAGAGATTAACGCAACTGAGTCAGTTGCTTTTATTCAAAGTTTACATAGTCACTTATATCATGGTAACTGGAAAATATTTCTATGCACATGTGCAGACAGCTGGGCTAAACCTTCAAAACTGATAGGCCAATCCTTTTTGAGGGCATAGTTGCTTTAATGCTTCAAGAACAAATGCTTTAGTCATGCAACAGACTTTGCAAATTGCTTTCATAAATGCTTTGCTCAGCTGTACTACTTATGACATTTCTTATTTATTAAAATACTTAACTAACAGACACAGAATAGACACAGAACTTCAATGCCACTATCCCAAACTTGCCTACTCGATAATCTGTAGCATGTTGATGAAAGTTTAGGCATGGCCCTTTGTATCCAAGTTTCAGGTTCTGCTGTTACTGTCATCATCACCACCATCCTCCTCTTCATGTCAGCCACTGGTATGATTTTAGGCAATTTAAGAAGGACAGCAATAAAATGAAATATATATAAGGGCAAGAGAAATTGTGAGGCATCTGAAGACCAGGAGGAAAGACTGAAGCAATTGTACTGTTTTTGATTTAAAAAAAGAGATTAAAAAGCAACATGGTAGCCATCTTCAAATATTCCATATTCAAATATTGATAGAGGTCAATGAGATGGAGCAAATTTTGTCACTGATGCTTCAAAAGAAGGAGTTCAAATTAAATAAAACACTATATTGACTAAATAGTGGCAAGTATTTTCTAATTATGAAGCTTAATAGTGGAACAGATGGTCTCAGAAGATTAGAGCCCATCATTAGATATGTTTTAAGCAGAGACTAGATGGTCACATTTAGAGATGATGTAATGATGTTTTTGCATTAGTGAAAATAGGATTGGATTATCTTTAAATGAACAGCTGTAACAAATTGTGAACCAAAACAAATTTCCCCAAAACATTCCTTTTATTAAATTTGATAACTGTAGAGATAGAATATGCAAAGCTTTGTTCAGATGTTTCGCTGGTTTCTTTAGATAATTTAAATGATTGAAAATTGTATTGGACAGTTCATATTGATTTTATACTAATAATATGTTCTACAATGTGTAAATATTCTCATTTAATTTTTCACATTTTTCAAATTATCCCACACATACGGGAAATCTGTGATATCAAATTCTATGAATAATGTTATTTTGGCTCTGATAGTCATATAGAACTGCTATTTTTTTTCTTATTAATTTGACAAACAAATGCATTTGTATAATTTAGGAGATAAACAAAAAACTGGAATCACAATTAATGTTTCTGTTTTCTCCTTTATTAATTTTTCATATTTGCTTTAAGATAATTATTTCAAAATACAGTTATACTTTCTTATTCATTTCTGGACTTCCCCAAAATTAATTAGCTGTTTGTATTCATTTGATGCATCATGATTAAATAACCCATCACTTTGTTATCACTTCAAAACAATTTTCTCACCCCAAATATTTAAAGACTATTTGTGATATTTCCTTCATTTCATTTGCTATTTTGCCATAGGAATATTTCCTGCATGCTTCCTCGTTATTTAACTTGCTCTGATTCTATTTCATATTTTAGAAGTAAATATATTTTTTATGTAATAAACATTATGTCTTTTCACTACAAACCTTTATAATATTTGTTCAAATTTGAATGTATTCAAACCAAGGTGTAGTTAATTTAATTTTAATTTTCTCTGTTATGTCTCAAGAAGATAAAACATTGTTCCAACAAAGTACTTATAACTGAAAAAAATATTTTCTTCCAGAATGTTATTTACATTTACTCTTCATCCAATTATTTATGGTGTGACTTATAACTTTTGGACAAATCTCTTGAAACTGGCAAAGAATGTTGTAGAATTTTTAAGATTAACATTACAGTCCATGCTTTTGTAGACCAGAATTCATTTATCAGAAATAGCCTCGAATATTTTACTATTTGTCTTCTTCAGGTGAAGGGCAAACCAATTACATGTTTACATGAGAAACAAAAACACTAATTTATTTTCCTTACCACTGAGAGTAAACTGCATGCAGGAATTGTCTATGCACATAAGCAGAAATACAGAGGAAACAAAGAAGTAATATTATGAAGAGAAGGACGAGGGGCGACATGATAGCAGTATTCCAATATCTCAGGGGCTGCTACAATGAAGAGGGAGTCGAGCTATTCTCCAAAGCACCTGAAGGCAGGACAAGAAGCAATGGATGGAAACTAACCAAGGAGAGAAGCAATCTACAACTAAGGAGAAATTTCCTGACAGTTAGAACAATTAATCAGTGGAACAACCTGCCTCCAGAAACAGTGAATGCTCCAACACTGGAAGTTTTTAAGAAGAGACTGGACAGCCATTTGTCTGAAATGGTCTAGGGTTTCCTGCCTGAGCAGGGGGTTGGACTAGATGACCTCCAAGGTCCCTTCCAACTTTATTATTATTATTATTATTATTATTATTATTATTATTATTATTATTATTATTGTTGTTGTTGTTGTTGTTGTTGTTGTTATTCATTAGACATGAACCTCAGTCAACTGAACATTCAAATTGACTAGCGCTGATGATTGACACGAGTTGCTGCCAGCGTCCTAGGTATCAACCAGGTACCTCCTTAAAATGTAAGATGTTCCGAGTAGCGCAGTTTTTTTGTAACATTGCTGGAGATATTGCAGAAAACTGCAGTTTCTTGAAATATTTTGCAAAGTTTTTGGACATAGTTCCCAGTGCCCCGATGACAATGGGTCATTGTTACATGTTTCATCCATAATCAGACAGTTTCAATAGCCAGGTCATGATATTTTGTAATTTTTTCCAGTTCTTTTTGTTCGACTCTGGCATCTCCTGGTACAGCGATATCAATCAGCTGTACGCTTCGGATCTCTACAACTGCGATATCTGGCATGTTATGTTCCAAATGGTGATCTGTCTGTATTCGAAAGTCCCACAAGATCTTCACCCTCTCATTCTCAACAACTTTTTCCACCCTATGTTCCCACAACTTTTCGGACACAGGCAAGTCGTATTTTTTACACAATGCCCAGTGGATTAATTTAGCAACTCGGTCATGTCTAGCTTTGTAGGCAGTTTGCGTGATTTTGCTGCACTCACATATTAGATGTGAAACAGTTTCAACTTTGTCATTGCAAAGTCGGCAATTTGGATTGTCAGTGGATTTTTGTATCTTCGCTTTCATGGCATTAGTTTGTAGTGCTTGTTCTTAAGCCTTCCATTTCTTTCTTGATGGTTCCCATCTTAAGCCATGCCCATGTCAAGTTGTTATCACATTTTCCTTCAATGTTTTTCAAATGCTGTCCCTGCAAAACTTTGGTTTTCCATTTATTTAATCTGTCATCCAGCCATTTTTCCTTATATTCTGCCTTTGTTTCTGTTATTTTTATAATGCTCTCTGTTTTCACAGCCTGCAGCAGTTTTTCTGTACTTTGATTCACATAGTCATTCAAACTTCGTTTTTCTTCTTCTACAGTTTGGTGGATTTGCAATAGTCCTCTGCCCCCTATTTTTCTTGGCAGGTACAACCTGTCGATGTCACTTCGTGGAAGTAGAGCGTGGTGCATATTCAAAAGTTTATGCGTTTTCCGGTCCAGATTTTCCAGTTCAGCCAAAGTCCAGTTGATAATTCCAGCTGGGTAGCGTATCACTGGGACTGCCCATATATTAATGGCTTTAATTATGTTTCCAGCATTCAGCTTTGATTTTAATATTTTGCGGACTATCCTGATGTATTCCTTTTGCATTGACTCTTTGACTTTTCCATTCAAGATGTTATCTGCTTCCAATATACCTAGGTATTTGTAACCGTCATCCTTTGCTAGTGTTTCACAATACTTCCATTTCCCAGTTCTATTCCTTCTATTTTTCCCATTTTCCTCATTGCATGGATAATATAGCACATTTTCCAAGTCCAAAGTTCATTCTGATGTCGCTGCTAAACAGTTGAACCGCATTGAGTATTGATTCAAGTTCAGTGTGGCTTTTCACGTACAGTTTTAAGTCATCCATGTATAGTAGGTGGTTTATCTTGCCATACTGGCTTGAGATGTGGTATCCCAATTTTGTGTTTTGTAAGATTATTGTCAATTGAATTAATGCGATGTTGAATGGTAGTGGTGAAAGTGAGTCCCCTTGAAAAATTCCTCGTCTGATGTTGATTTCACCAATGTTCTCCCCATTTGCTGTTAGGACTGTTTTCCATTTTTGCATATTTACTTTCAAAAATGTACAGATATTTTTGCTGATTCCAAAGTTTTCCAAACACGCATTAATTCAGCTGTGAGGTAATGAGTCAAATGCCTTCTTGTAATCGATCCACGCCATATTTAAGTTCGTTTTCCGTTGTTTTGCATTTTTAAATACCATTTTGTCAATGAGTAGCTGATCTTTTGTTCCTCTTGATTTTTTATAATTTCCTTTTTGTTCTACCGGATACAGACTGTTTTCCATCAGATGGTTAAATACTGAATTTGCCAGTATTCTTGTAAAAGGTTTGTACGTTGTTGGCAGATAAGTAATTGGTGATAGTTGCTTGGTTCTGTGCTCTTTTCTGGGTACTTCATTATCAAGTATGTTTGACCAGCTGTTAACCATTCTTCACTTGTGGCATTTTGAAGCATTTCATCAAACTGAGTAGCTATGTGGTGGTGGAGGCTGGTGAGGTGTTTCAACCAGTATCCATGCAGCTCGTCCAGGCCAGGTGCACTCCAGTTCTTGACTTCTTTACTTGTTTTGCAACCATATCAATGATTATTACAATATTCTCCATTTTGTTTCGTGTTGCTTGTTTTTGGATATCTTTGATCCAGGAGGCAGTTTTATTATGTTCCACTGGGTTTTCCCACAGTTCTTTCCAAAAGTTTAAAGTTTTTTATTTACATGGGAAAACAGTAGTTTGGACTTGATTTTTGTCAAGTGACCGACAGAAGAGGTGCTGGTTTCTTCTGAACTGGACATTTTCACGATATTGTTTTATTTGTCCTTCATATCTTTCAATTTTCTTTGCTGTTGCTATTACAAGCTGTTTTAGTTTTTCCATGGTTTCCATTATTGTTTTTTCCTCCAGGTTATATTTTTTTGTATAAACTATTTTTCAGCTTTTCGTTCTTTATTTTCCCTTCTTTCAAGTATTTCAATTTGCTGACATCTCCTCATAATTTTTTTGTTTTATTTTCAAGTCAAATTTTCCACTTTGGTGTTCCAGTGGGTTACTTTTTTGGCATTTTATAGCCCAGTTCTGCAATTATAACGGCGGCTGTACTGTACATTAGTTGGTTTGTTTCATACAGTGTGCTGGATGGGATGGAAGTTAATATGTTGTTCACAGCATTTAGTAGATCTTTCAATCATTTACTATGCACTTCACGAATGGCAGGCAGTCTTTTTCTTTCTGTGTTTTCTTTGATGTGATTTTCAATCTTTTCTTTCAGCATTTTTGCCAGATCACTTAGCTCTACACTTTCGAGTTGCTGCACAGGGGAATCTTCATCCTGTGTGGTGGTTTCTTCTGCTGGTTGGTCAGTTTGTTGGTCAGTTTGTTCAGGTGTTGGAACAATTTTTTCAGCCTGTTTATCGTCATTACTTGTTATTATTTTTTTAGCCAATGTTTCTAGATGTTGCATTTCCACATCTGTAAAAACTTTATTACGGATGATGTGATGTCTTTGATCCATTAATTGTTGTTCAGTTACGTCACTTTCCGGATGTTTTTCCTTCCACAGTTGCATCATTCTTTTTTGAAATCCCCTGGCTTCTTGGTTCTGCCTGGTAGTAGCATTGGATGATTTCTCGATTTTCTTCGGTTGTCCAGGTTTTGCGCTTTTGTTCCAGTCGCTTTACAGTTGTATGCTCTGGTTCCCCAGCAGTAACAACTGAGCCTTATGGCCCATTTTTCGACAGATGTCCAGGAGCCATAGCATCTGATGTGGTCCTTGTTGACCCGGGTGATGACCGATCCGCTATGGGATTTTTTAAATTTCTTCTCATCATTAGTGATGGAGGTGCCTAGATTGGTTCACGGTGGCTAAGCCACTACTGATCTGAAGACCAGTAATCCCATAACCATAGGGACCGCACCTGATAGCCGTCCAGGCCCAGCCATGGGATGATGATGATGATGACAATGATGATGATGATGATGATGATGATTATTATTATTATTATTATTATTGTTGTTGTTGTTGTTGTTGTTGTTGTTGTTATTATTATTATTATTATTATCTTTTCCTTTATACATCTAAATCTACTTTAATTGCAAACTATGGCACAATGCATTTTAGCGGACTGAAGGCTAAAACATATGAAGAATAGTTGCAGGATTGGGTATAGCTAGTTTAATAAAAAGAAAGACGAGGGGTGACATGATAGCAGTATTCCAATATGTAAAGCAGGCATGTCAAATTGCTGGCCCACAGGCCGGATGCATCATACTGAAACTGCACCCACCCTATTGCTGGCAATGGGGAAAGTCGTGAGACATCGCGGGTTTGACATGCCTGATCTAAAGGGCTACCACAAAGAAGAGGTCAACCTATTCTACAAAGCACCTGAAGGCAGGACAAGAAACAATGAATGGAAACTAATCAAGGAAAGAACCAGCCTAGAACTAAGGAGAAATTTTCTGACAGAACAATTAATCAGTGGAACAACTTGCCTCCACAAATTGTGGGTGCTCCAACACTGGAGGTTTTTAAAAAGAGATTGGACAGCCATTTGTCTGAAATGGTATATGGTTTCCTGCCTGAGCAGGGGTTGGACTAGAAGACCTCCAAGATCCCTTCCTAGTCTGTTACTGTATATTCAGAAAACATCCAACCTCACTGGGCACATTCATTCCCAAAGAGTGACTTGCATATCAATTTGCCTAAAGACGTTTTAAAACCATTTGTTTCACATCATCTGCTTCTCTTGAAGTCTCTTTTTGAAACATTATTTTAAAGAAATATGATCACCTAGAAAAGTCAAATACTTTTTGACTGGTTTCTGGGTGTCTCTGTTTCCACTTATCTAGAAGTAATTCCCAAGAAATTCCACTGGATTTTGTATTCCTGCATGGAAGCATGTGGCCCTGAATTGTCTTACAGCTATGTATGGTTTGGGAGTTGTTTCTTTTCATTTTTCATTACCATCTATACATTGAATTTTATACTTTTTATTCTTTGCATTTTATACATATTTTATTTTATACTGCGTCTGTCAGGTATGTTGCACAGCATTTTGCATTTTATTTTATAGGACTGCAAACCGTGTTGAGATTTATTATAATAAAATTATATTAACATATTAAATAAATAAATAAATCTAGGGGACTGATGCCATTGAGTAATTATGCAATTAATTCAAAAGGAATAAATCTTTGATGTACACTTGCCCAGCTCATAAGAAGAATATTTGATCCTGTCTCCTCCTGATAAACAGGATTGTTTCAAGGGTTATTCTCTATCCATTTCAAAAGACTGAAACAATAGGATTTATTTTCCTTGGGGAAATAATCCACAGCTGGATGGATTTAACAAGATTTGAAATATTACATTAAATGCTAAATTCAGACTGCAGGAATTTTTCATGTTCTTGTTATGGATTTTTGAAAATATGATTACCCATAAACCTTAAAAATATTGCATATGTTTCAGGACAATGCAGTGATAAACAGATCCAAGCTATCACATCTGTCTTATGAGCTCATTTTAAGCATTGGCAAAATGGCAAAATAATCTATTTTGCATATTATTGACAAAGATAACATTCAGATGCCATGGATGCTCCTGGAAAGATACTCTAATATGAGATAAGGAGAACTGAAAGAAAAAAATCACTGTTTGAAAGGCTCGAACTGGTTACTTTGGAATAGAACAAAAATGCTTTAAGTCAAGTCAGTGTACGCAAAATTGAAAAAAGTGCTATGGGACTGTAGAAGCCAATATCACTTCTAAATGTTTTACATAGAATTGCTTTCAGGTTGTTTCAATCATGAAAAAGCTGGAGAAAAATATATATAAACAAAGGTAAGTAGTATATATAATTCAGACTTGATTGGATACCAGGAATTTGCAAGTCATAATGCAACATTTTAAGTTAGAAAGTTATGCTTCTGACTTAGGACCAATTGAGACACTGTAAGTAGCAAATTTTGGCAAAAACATAAAGGTAATATTAACTTCCTGGGCAGTTTCCATCTCAATTACCTGATAGTCTGATAGCCAGGCAAGACTTGTTATTTATATCTTGAGCTCGTGTATGTATGATGCTTAAAAATTAGCACAGGAGAACCGATTTGAATGAGAAGAGGAGAATACAGGGTATGCTTGTGGATAAGCTGAGAATTTAAGGTGCCAAAATGTACCCCCAAAATTGTCCCAAAGGTGCTTTTTCAAGAGGCAGCTGGACTTTCTTGTTTTTCTTTGAAGATATTTCACTTCTTATCCAAGAAGCTTCTTCAGCTCTGACTAGATGATGGGGAATGGAAGGAATGGATGTGGAGCCTTCTTGGAATTGCTGAAAGGACACAGTCCTTTCCAGGCTCCACACCTATTTCCACTACTCATGTGGCCCTGAGGACACAGACAAACTTCCAAGTGGCCTCAACAACTCTCTAAAAGAATGTAAATGACCAGCTGTCTGCAAGGAATATAAACCCTTCCATTCCCCACAATCTAGTCAGAGCTGAAGAAGCTTCTTGGATGAGAAGCAAAATGTCTTCAAAGAAAAACAAGGAAGTCCACTTGCCTCTTGAAAAAGCACCTTTGTGATCATGACCTGGATGACTAAGAAACTCCATAGACATTTACCCCCAAAATTGTGTTCAGCATATCCATATATGGGCTTTATCTGTGATAATATATAGTAATACAGTAATACCTACTGTCAACTCTACAAATGAGCATGGAACCATGACACCTATATTGACTGTATACAGGTAGTCCTTAACTTATACCACAAGTGGAACCAGAATTTAAATTTCTAAGCAAGGTGGCTGTTAAGTGGGTCTTGCCAAATTTTACAACCTTTTTTGTCACAGTTAATCGAATCATTGCATTTGTTAAGCAAATTCAGCTCCTCCCACTTTGCTAGTAAGAAGCCAGCTGAGAAGGTTGCAGACGGTGATCACATGATCTCAGATGCTGCAACCATTGTAAATACATGCTGGTTGCCAAATGTCTAAATTTTGATCATATGACTGAAGGGATGCTGCAGTGGTAGTAAGTATGAAGATTAGTCATAAGTCACTTTTTTCAGTGTTTTAAGTTTGAGCAGTTCTTCCGGGCGATTCAATCCGTCAATCCGCTCCATCGGTTTCTCTTTTTCCAGATTCCAGGCGTTGCATTTTCCCCCCTTTTCCCTCACTGCTGGCAAAGGGGAGAACTTCAGAGGGAGTAGGATGAAAGACGATGGCCGCAAGGCTTCCGGTGGAGACTGCTGCGGGGATGGCAGCTTTTTTTAGCCGCCCGCCTGGGGTCACGTCAAAGCCTGAAGAAACAGCGGACATTAGCTGTTTCTCGGCTTGGAACCTCATCCCTCGGGAGAAGAGGGAGGGGTGAGCTTGCCCGGATAGAGATTGAGCTCCCTTTCTCCTCCGTTCTTTTGTCGGGGGATGAAAGGTGAGAGCTCTCTCGGAGTCTGGGCTTTTTCTCCGCGCCCCATGGTGCCTTTGTTTCTTTCTTTTTAGGAGCAAAGCCAGACGCAGCTTCCACATCTGCTATTTAAAGAACTTGAGATTGTGAGTAAAATTACAAGCAGACGGAACTGACCAGGAGGATTGGATTTTAGATGTTTTAAGACTTTAACTCAGAAAATATTATAGTATCTTCCTTATTTTGTATAAAACTAAAGTAAGAAGAAAATGGCTGCGGAATNTGAGATACATTGTGACTTTTCTAGTTTACTGAAAGTTCAAGTTTTCTCTTTTCTTCTACATAATTTGTATCTCTTCTTTTGTGAGTAAATTATATTCAGAAGAAGTTTTGAAAATGGCTTCAAAATGTATTGGGAACTTCTGCTTTTTCTAAAGCTGCAATTTTATTTCCAGTTATACACATTCTACAATAGTCTTAATTCAAAATGCCTTTACTTTCATTCCCTCTGTCAATTATACTTAAAGATCTACAGGATGCTTTGATGCAGACAGCAATACAAATTAGAGTGGAATTTGAGGAGCTTTTGGACAAGAAAATAGAGGGATTATATGAAAACATAGCACTTGCTTTTCAAGGTTTTACAGTTCATGCAGATCGTACAGAGGGACAGGTGGATGAATTATCTGAAAATGTTGAAGGGATGGAGGACAGACTCGTAAAAGTAGAAGATGCTGTGGAAATAGTTCAGAATGATATCTTACAAAACAAAGACCTGGAGTCTGCCTTGAGAAGAGGATTGAAAGAGCAGGAAAAGCTGAGAGAGGGGGCTGTGATAGATCTGGCTGTGATTCTGGCATGCGACCCTGAAGAAATTTTGAGAGAAAAAGTTTATAGAGTAAATTTAGGGGTCGCATGTCAAGGAAATATGCCTAGAGATGTTGCTGTCTATTCTTCCAGAAGATCCTGTCATGAAACCATACAGGCTTTTTATCAGCAGAGATTTCAGACACATTATAGATTGAATATAATTCAAAAGGCAAAGGATTTTTACTTATCGGTTTTGAAGGTTGACTTGTTACCAACAACACGATTTAAAAGAATGGAAGATATTTATCAGTCTGTTGAATTATCTGGGGATATGCTATCAGATGTAAGAGATAACAATTTTTAAGTGAAAGATGATCTAAAGGCTTAAAGAGTGTTAAACGTAAGGAGAAAGAGCAGCGAAAAGGACTCAATTTGCAACATACTCGTCCGTTTCAGAACTGATGGGAGAGGCGAGATTGAAGAGATCCGGGAGGACAGAATTATATGGAATGCTCTGGAAGTCTCACACTTCTAAAACTTCTGACTTGGAATATTAATGGTTTGATTTTGCAACAAAAAAAGAAAGAGAATACTTCATTATTTGAAATAATATAAAATAATATAAAATAATATAAAAATAAGGTGATAAATTTGTAAGAAATTTATACTGTTTTAAAGGACTGAAGGCATTTAATTATTGGAGGTTTCTTATAGGGAACTATTTATTTTGCAAGACTGAAGTAGAGCTCATACAAGGAAAATTTATAAACTAGTTAAAGATTATTAATAATGTGATTTAAAAGAATGGAAGAAATGTTTGAGTAATAATTTGTTGACGGGGATATATTATCAGAACTTATCGTAAAAATGAAAGAGAATATTTTATTATTTGAAGAAATTTTAAAGAGTGTATATAAATGCAAGGAGAAAGAGCAGCAAAAGGACTTAATTTGCAATATAGTCATCCGTTTCAGAGCCGGTGGGAGGCACGAGATCGAAGAGATCCGGGAGGATAGATTCATAAAGTTTATTCTGTAAGGGTTGGTGGAAGATTTGAATTAAGAAATGAATAATAGCAGCAAGATTATTGGCTGTTTTTATTTTGAAGAAATGGTAAAGATTTCCGCATATTTGAAGGATCAATTTTAAGATATTTGGTTTGGGGAAGGAGGATAGATTATATTTAGAGAAGGTATGAAAGTGAATTTTTTTTTTACCTATATATTGCTTAGAGTCAAAGTATGTTTATATTTGATTGTTTTTATTTGAGTTAAAGTATGTTTATATTTGATTGTTTTATATGTGGGTAGTTATATTTAGATTGGGGATGATGTTTATATAACCCTATAATCAGTTCTGGGAAGTCTGGGGGGGATTAGGGGTGGGGCTGGGAGGGAGGGTAGAAATAGAAACAAAATAATTAGGAGTTTTGATGTATGGTGAGAAATAGAAATGTGTATTAAATTAAGAGTATTGATGTATGGAATAATAGAGAATTTTGAATGCTCGGCTAGCACCTCCAAACCGTGTCCGAAGGGTGGGAGGAGGAGAGAGGAGAGGAGAGATAGGAGGGAAGTAGGTAGGTAGTAAGAAAGAGGGCAGATGCGGGGAGGGGGTGCTGCCGAGCTGACGCTCAGCTAGCGCCCCCAAAACCGTGTCCGAAGGAGGAGGAGAGGGAAGGAGGTGGGATGTGTAGGGAGGTTGAAGGAGAGGAGAAAAGAGGGCGGATGTGGGGAGGGGGGGCTGCTGAGCTGTTACTGAAGTTGTTATGTTAATGTATGCTTATATTTGTATTTGTATGGGGGGGTATTTTAAAATTAATAAAAAATTTATATGTGAAAAAAAAGACGATGGCCACATTGTTATGGTTAGTCCTCTCGAAGAGAATAAACACCCGGTCACTTTGTAGTTAATGAAGGAAGTGAGAGTCATAAAACCCCCATGCTTACCCTCCTCCCCTTCCGTAGTATGACAGAATCCAGAAGAGAGTAAGAATTGGTTTTATATCAGAGTAGGTAGATAGAAATGAAATATAATTGGATTCTGACATCCTGCTCCCCTTAAAAATAAGAGAGATCCACCTGTAAAGAAAACAAAACAGGTATAAAAGTTAGTCTGGCTTGTTAGGATACTCTGTATGAAACGTCTTTAATAGCTTTGGGGCTCTGACATGACGTTTATGGACCCAGTCGTTTTGTGAGGAGGGGAGGTGTTTCCATGCTACTAGGTATTAAATTGTCCCATGATATCTCCTAGAGTCTAGGATTTCCTTTATCTCGAAGTGTTGTTCTCCTTCCACCATGATTGGAGATGGTGGTGGTGGAGATTTTTGGTCGTAAGGGCAACTGTTGTTCTCGTTTCAGCAAGCTGCAGTGAAAAATTGGGTGTATTTGCCTGAGGTTTTTAGATAGTTCTAATTCTACTGTTACTGGGTTTATGATTCTTTTAATTGGCAAAGGCCCTATATATTTTGGTCCAAGTTTTTTACGGGGTTGTAGGGATTTTAGGTATTTTGTAGATAAGTACACCATTTCTCCTATAATGAATGGTGTAGGTTCAACCCTTTTTTATCTGCTTGTGCTTTGTATGCTTGCCTAGCTTCATCTAGGGCTTTTCTAATTATTGACCAAGTGTTTTGTAATTGTTCCATCCATTCTTTCAGTGATGGGATTGCCGGTTCTGGCATGGGGTTGAAACTTTGATCGGTAGCTATTTGAAAGGGAGTGTAACCTGTGCTGGAGTGGACTGCATTATTGTAGGCCACTTCTGCGAAAGGGAGTAGGTCCGTCCAAGCCGACTGTTGGAAATTAAGAAAGCATTTTAAATATTGCTCAAGTACTGAGTTTGATTTTTCCGATTGACCATTCCCTTGTGGGTGATGGCTAGATATCAGTCCCTTAGTGGTCCCTAAAAGGGATAAAAATTCCTTCCAAAATGCAGATGTAAATTGCACTCCCCTATCAGATATGATGCGTTGGGGTGCCCCATGCAATATGTAAATATGCTGCACGAAAAGTTTCGCTAAGGCTTTTGTAGTGGGAATCTTTTGGCAAGGGATAAAGTGCACCTGTTTGGAAAACAAGTCCATGACCGTCCAGAGGACAGTGTTTCCATTGCTTTCTGGTAATTCCACTATAAAATCCATGGCTATTTCCCTCCAGGGGGCTGAGGGATTTGCCACTCTTTGTAACAGTCCGGGCGATTTCCCTTGCAACCTCTTTGCAGTTGCACACTTTGGGCAGCTGGCCACGTAACTTTCTGTGTCCTTTTTCATGGATGGCCACCAAAATTGTCGTTTAATTAAGTGTAATGTTTTTACAAATCCCAAATGCCTTGCTGATTTTGTGTTGTGGCAAAGCTGCATGAATGTGCCCCTTTGGGTGGTTGTTATATATAACTTTTCCCCCACCCAAGGCAGCCCGTCTTTCATTGTGCACATATGTTTATTTTTCTGGAACCATTATTCTGTTTTCAAACTTTTCCGGAATTCAATTCCGGTTTGGCAGCCCAGCTGTGGTTTTAATTTAGCTTGGGCTCTGGTGGTTACTGGCGCTGCCAGTTGTGATTCCACCATCATCGGTTTAGAGTCGGTGGCTCGCGTGCTGTTATATTGGGGCATGCAAGATAGTGCATCTGCCAGGAAGTTCTTTCCCCCTGGCAAATGCTTGAGCGTAAAGTGGAATTGGTGAAAATGCTGGGACCAGCAGGCTTGCTTGGGGTTGAGCTTCCTGGGTGTTTTCAAGGCTTCCAAATTTTTGTGGTCTGTCCACACCTGGAAAGGGACTTTATTGCCTTCAAGGAACTGGCGCCACATGAGTAATGACCAACGTATCCCATATGCCTCTTTCTCCCACATGGGCCAGCGCTGTTCCGTTTCGGTTATTTTCTTGGATGTATACGCACAGGGTTGCAATACCCCTTTGTCATTTTCTTGTAATAGTACAGCCCCCACTGCCACATCACTTGCATCTGCCTGTATTACGAAGGGCTTATCCATGTCTGGGTGCCTCAGTACTGGTTTGGCAGAAAAAAGTCTCTTTAATCTCTCAAACGCTGCTTGGCACTTCATTGTCCATTTTAGTGGTTGGCTAGGTTTTACTGAAGATGCTCCCTTCATTTTTAGTAAGTTCGTGAGGGGCAGGGCAATCTGGGCAAATGAGGGAATGAATTGGCGATAAAAGTTTGCAAAACCCAGGAAACTTTGCAGTTGCTTTCTTGTGCAAGGTGGTTGCTTTCTTGTTCCCATTCTAATACTGCTCTGACCTTCTCTGGGTTCATTTCAATGCCCTGTGGGTATATGCGATAACCTAGATAGTCTATTCTTTCCTGGTGGAATTTGCATTTCGATAGTTTGGCATGTAGGTGGGCAGCTCGCAGTTTCTTTAAAACCGCTCTGACTAGGTTGACATGTTCCTCTTTTGATTCGGTGAAGATAAGGATGTTGTCTAAGTAAACCAGAACCTCCTTAAATAGGTGCTCCCTTAGTACCTTGTTGATTAATTGCATAAATACTGTGGGTCCCCCTTGTAATCCAAATGGCAAGACTTTGAATTGGTAGTACCCCATTGGGCAATTAAATGCCATTTTCCATTCATCCCCTTCCTTAATTCTTATGCGGTATTATGCTTCCCTTAGATCTAGTTTAGTAAAAAAAAAATCCTTTTGAGAGGTGTGATAACATGTCCTTCATGAGGGGTAGGGGGTATAGGTTGCTTTCACTGATTGTATTTAGGAGCCTATAATCCATGCGTAAGTGTAAAGAGCCATCCTTCTTCTCTCTAAAGAGGACCGGAGCGGCCACTTTAGGCTTGGCTAGTTCAATGAACCCAATTTCTAGGTTTTTCTTTATGAATCTTTCCATTTCCTCCTTCTCCTTTGGGCTCATGGAGTATAATCTGGGCTTTGGGAGTTTTGCTCCGGGCTTGAATTCTATGGCACAGTTCGTGGGTCGGTGGGGGGGGAAGGTCATCCACCCTCTCCTCGCTGAAAACTTCAGCAAGACCTCTGTATTCCTCTGGTATTTCTGGTAGCCCCTTTTCTTCTCCCATGGATGCTTTTTCCATTCTTAATTTTGGTAGATCCCCTTGGGGTTTTAAGTCCATAGGGTCCCCTTTTGGGAAATTGATTCTGCCATCCTCCAATTTACCCAGGTGGTCCATTTCTTTAACCATTCCATCCCTAGAAACATCGGGCATTCCATGCCCGGGGTCACTACAAACGTTATGTCTTCCTCATGGTTGCCCTGGGAGAGGTGGATTGGTAAAGTGGCTAGGGTAGCTGGCACCCCCCTGCTATGGACCCATCTAACTGGCCAAATGAGATTGGTTGTTCTAGCCTCCTCGACGGAATGCCCAGATTCCCCACTAGCATTGGGCTAATGAGGCAGCGGATGCAGCCAGAGTCTATTAAGGCTTTTGACCTTCACAGCTTCGGGCATGGAGGGAATTAATATAGTCACTGTCTTGAGGATGGGTGCGATGGGTCCACTTACCAGGGGTTCACCCTCCGAGCTGTCGGCTGAGGCATCCACTGGCCCTGCGGTGTAGGCTGGAGTTCTTTCCCCATGATGGTCAGAGGTAGGGGATTCCACAGCCTCCATCACTCTCATGGCAGATTCTTTTGGCTTCGCTGGAGACTTCCTGGATTTGCTGGCCGGTGATCTATCTGAGTTGTGCTGGGGGACTTTCAAGCGGCATTCTACAGCCCGATGCCCCTCTCACCTGTATTTGAAACAACCCATTTGCTTCTTGGCCATAGCCGATGGTTTCACTGGTTCGCGCGTCGACTCAGGCGGTGAGCGGCTCTATTGTTTTCCTCGGTGGTGCCTCTTCAGTAGGTCAATCTCTGCTTCCTCTGCCAGGACGTACCATTCGTCGAGTTGGTGTGGGTCCCCTCGGGGCAGGCAAGTGTCATATAGGTCGTAGTTTAGGCCATTATTTTTTAATATTTTATTGAATAGAAAAAAGAAAAAAAGGAATTAAAAACATTGAACATGGTAAATCATCTTTGACAGACATCTCAGTCCATATTTACATTAATTACAAATAATATATCTCTTTACAATAGCACCATACTAATCTCAATCTTAACTTATCTCATTACAATGACCTCCATTTTTTTTCCACCATCTATAAAATTTATTCCATATTTGATAAAAGTCTGTTTCATCCTGATTTTTTAATCCTAGGGCAGCAACTGATGCATTTTCCTAATTTAGTGTATTCAAGTTATTTTCTTTTCCTTGAGTCTTCCCTAATCATTTCTAGATGCCTAAGCAGTTTGGAGAAGGAGGTTTTGATTTCCTGTGCAAATCCTGGAAAAGAATGCCCCTTATTTAATTCCTTTGCCATTTGCTTTTTTTAATGCTTTGCATTGAAAATCTGGTGGAGAACTTGCGGGATACTTAACTAATTCCCACATCTGAAGCCAGAATTTTAATTGCTGCATAGTAGAATATGTGACATTACCTGGGGAATGAAGGCACAGTTTCTCTAAAGCTTCTGCTTCAGTTTGAAGTGTTGATCCACAGCTTCTATTAGAATTAATCCAACATGCATGGAAAGCACCATGTATGAAAGGTTGTATTAATCCAACATGCATAGAAAGCACCATGTATGAAGGTTTCTTTTGAAAATTTGTTCTTCCTCCCTTTTTGTATAGAGATTCTGATTAATGTCACTTAAGTCTAGCCTAGAGATAAGGTGGATGATTATTTTACCAACAGAAAAAGCAGTAAAAAATAGAAACAAAACACAATAGAGGGGAATAATTGTGTTTCTGCCAATGCATGTTAAAAAAAAAAAAGCCATGACAGAGCTACAGCATAATCCCTTTGGGAATTTTTTTGCTATTGGTCTTTTAAGCATTTATCACTGGAGGGCAGTAATGGCTGAATAGAAAATGAAATAAGAGCAAAACTTTAGATAAATAATACATAAAATGGTATATGGATTTCCATTCTTCTCTTATGTCTTCAGTGCTGTTTTTGCTCTGCAAGTTGTACACAGCATTGATCATTAGGAGAAGCTGCTTTTCAAAGCTAGCCTGGAGCCTCTTGATTTTTACTTATTTAATAGTTTCATCATCACCTGGAGCTCAGAAGGCTCAATCTATGACAGCAGGGAAACAACATATAATAGCTGGAAATTGATTTGTCATTTTTCTTGAGAAGTTGGTGAAACCAACAGCCATTGAGCCTGTTTGAGATTTCCTGACTTTCTTCCGACAGCAATAACTTCTACATTCTCTTTCATTTCTCAACAATAATAGCCTCCCCTGGATTTATGCACCTGTATTTTAAACATGCCTTAGCAAAATTGACAGGTGAATTGTCACTCAATTAAGTCATTAGCAACTGCATCTTTCCTAGTAGGCACAGATGCATTTGCAAATTAACTTTCATTAGCACCACCACTTCACAGTGTAGGCTTATCTCCACAGTTCTTGGCATGTGCTTCTGTTCTTTTCTCTAACATCTGAAAAAGGCTTATAATTCAGTAGAAGGCCATTGCATTTTACTTACTGCAAAAATAAATGAATGAATAAATGAATAAATATCTGCCATATTCCCTCATCCTCTATTATTTAAAAATAATTTCCTTTTGATATTTTTCAGAGCTGTAGCTTTTCCTTGATCTGAAAAAAATGCCATTATAACGCGTATAGCACTTGAGTTTCAGGAAATTAGATATAAAATTGGAAAACTGGAAAGTGCCTCTGCGAAATAGTGAAGAGGATACTCAAGGGGGAATAGGATTTAATGATTGTTTTCCCCTTAATCTACCTTTAATGGTCAAAGTAATATGAGAGGCCAGTCAGAGAAGTCCTAATTTTAAAAACTACTTACTATTAGATGCATTTTCTTTAAATAGTAATATTATTTCATATACTGAATGTTGTCACATCAACAAAGCTCTCTTATTCTTTTGTAGCCGCTAAAGTTTGGCATACAACATGCACCTCACACGTAAAAAACTCATTCCAGTTCATAGAGATCATAAAGAAACAAAACTTACAGCCCAGTGACCTACTCGTGAGCTTCGATGTCATATCCCTCTTCACCCAAGTGCCAATCAAAGAAGCCTTGACAGCTATCCAAAACAAATATAACCCCACCCCAAGCACATCCTAGATCTGACCAACCACTGCCTATCCAACACATACTTCATCTATAATGGACAAAAATACAAACAAATAGAAGGAGCACCCATGGGATCACCCCTCTCACCTGTCATTGCAAACCTCTACATGGAACATTTTGAAACCCAAGCTCTAGAAAAATCTGATCACAAACCCAAACTCTGGCTCAGATACGTAGACGACACCATAATCTGGCCACATGGGAAAGAAAAACTAGACAACTTCCTCATACACCTCAACAGCCTACACCCCAAAATACAGTTCACCATGGAAACAGAAGCTAACAACCAACTTCCCTTCCTGGATGTCTTAGTCTACATGAATTCCAATGGCTCCCTAGGACACACCATCTACCAGAAGAAAACACACACAAACCGCTATATGCATGCACTCTGCACGCACACCACCACCCAGCACAGATCAATTCCGTAGCCAAGACACTCATCTCGAGAACAAAACACTTAGCTGACAAACAACACCTAAAAACCGAACTACACACTCTCACTAACGTACTAACATCCAACGGATTCCAAAGAAATAAGATTACCAACCTAATCCAAAAAGAAACCCCCACTAAAATCCAAGACAGAGAACAAGAAAACGGAAAAGCCCTCCTCCCATACATAAAAGGCACACAGACAGAATCAGCAAGATCCTCCACAAACCCAACATCAAGACAGCATTCTGCACAAACCGAAAAATATCCACCATCCTAAGAAACCCCAAAGACAAAATTGAGTTTGAAAATCAAGGAGTATATGAAATCCCATGCACCGCCTGCCCCACCACATACATCGGACAAACCAACAGAAGAATAAGTGCACGTATTGAAGAACACAAAAACTCAGTCAGAAAAGAGGAACCAACTTCTTCCCTGGTCCAACACCTTAAAGCCACAGGACATAAAATTGACTTTAAAAAGACCAGAACTATCGCCAAAACTGAACACTTTAACAACAGAATAATCAGAGAAGCCATCGAGATAGAAAAACGCCCACACAGCATGAATAAACGAGATGATACCTCCCGCCTACCAGCCATTTGGAAACCCGCCCTTATTGACAAAAGAGTCCCTAACACAAAGAATGACACTAGACCCACACTCACAAAAACCACACAGGATGTCACCATCACACATCCACGCAAAAAGCAAACCCTAACCCACACTGATGATGAGGCACAACCACAAACCAGAAGCCAGACCACAGCTGCATCATTAGCCATTTCAAACCCCTCCAATCCATACATAAAGCAAACTGACACCCACCATGAAGATATGACACGATCACAATGCGAAGCCAAACAACAGCAATGCAGCTCGCCATCTCAAATTCCCCTGCAACTCAGACTAATCCGAGCACAACAAAGCTCCCACCCAAACAGAACACCCCCCCATTCAATCAGAGCACAGCCAACCCCCCATCCAATCAGAGCACAGCCAAGCCCCTAACCAATCAGAACACATCTCCACCCAATCATAACACAGCCAAGCTCCCACCCAATCAGTTCATACCCCCACTGGCAGTTAAAAGGAAGAAACAGCTGCGATTACACATTGCTCCTAGAAGCACAAAGCCGAAAACACCAGCCTGAAGATGACAAATGGGACTCCGTCGAAATGTCGCCAAGACACTTCCAATTTTACATGGGAGAAAACCCGAATAACCAAAGATATATATACACATACATACATACATACATACATACATACATACATATATATATATATATATATATGACCGGTCTACCCACCCCTCGTTCTCCTGCAGCCTACCCGCCCCTCGTTCTCCTGCAGCCGGTCGTATTGCTCCTAGTTTTGCTCCTAGGTTGCTTACCCATTGAGCAGCAGAGTGCCACAATGAGCAGGGGGAAGGAAGCACCAGCAGAACCCACCGTAAGACTGGGGGAGGGACAGCGGATCAACACGATCAAGATGAGTCATACGGCGAGAGGATTGGCGGCGGACGCGGCTACGTGGCAGATTGATGGCACAGCCAGATGGGACGATAGGGGGAGTGATCTGGCAATGCCGCCAAACAGCTGTGTGCTATGGAATGGACGCAATCAACAGGTGGGGCGGATGGGGAGAGGAAAAACGTCAAAACTGAAGCGAATACCGGCACATGCGGCAAAACTAGGAGCAATACGACCAGCTGCAGGAGAACAAGGGGCAGGTAGATCGGTTACGCGCTCTATGACCAGAGCGTTAAATATAGCTACAAAAGCAGGGTCTTCCAGCCATTAGCTCTTACTTTGACGATGTCAACAGTGGATTGACGAAAGCTCAGTGATTAAAAAGGTTTTTTACCCCCCGAGATCCGGACGATTCCGGATCTCCTAACCTTCCGCCGCGCCCTCAAGACATGGCTTTTTCAGCAAGCGGGACTGACCTAGGGTGAATTTTAAATAGGGATAATTTTTAATGATTTTTAATAAGAGACACAGCTACAAATATTTGGTTTTAATTGGCTTTTATTGGGGAAATGTGCTATGTTGTTTTAATATGCTGTGAGCCGCCCTGAGTCCCGTGGGGAGAAGGGCGGCATATAAGTCAATGTATAATAATAATAATAATAATATGCTAAGGTTATTTTCAAATGATACAATAGGATGAGACATTTGACTTTTATGAATGGAGTACTTGGGAGATATAGATGAAAATGATTGTGTAAACCCATACTATCATCCACTGTGTCTTTTTCTCTCCAAGTGATTTTTATTAAAGATTATAATTATAATATAACATCAAATATGATACAAAGTTGAACATCTAACAATTGAAAAAAACTGTGCTTGACAGTGTAGCATGGAGAGCATTTGCCTATAAAGTCGCCAAGAGTTGGTCATGACTAAATGATTAAAACAAACAACATAATTACTATAATAATAAAGGAAATTATTCCTTTATTACTATAATAATTATTACTATAATAATACAAACTAAAGGAAAGATAGAAAAATAGAAAGAAAAGGGGAGAAGAACAAAGGAAAGATAAAGGAAATAAATAAATAAAGGAAAGCATAAGAACTAGTAAAGAAACTGAAAAGAAATATATAAGAAGTTTTTTCCAACCTTCATCACAATAAGTACAAATGATTTTAATAACTTTTCCCCTCCTCTTACAATAAATGTTCTCTTCTTCCATATCTTATCTCTTATTTATAAACAAATCCAGAAAGCATTGTCATTTCAGTCAATAAATGTCCATTAAAGGTTACCTGATCAAATAAACCAATTTTACAATCCATCATTTTGCTTCTAACAATCTTAATCTTTAGTCCATTCAAATAATGTTCTAGAACTTCATTTCTTTTCATTTCTTCTTTGTTTCTTCTGATGAGATTCTTCAAAACTTTAACAAATCTCTTTTGTAAGTCTGATATAGAAAAATTATCCAGGTCACTCTCATGATTTATTGTTTGTATATCCCTTTTAACTATTAAAATATCACCTGATCTCTTTTGCATGTCCAAGGTGACATATTTTCCAATTGTTCTTGCTCCATTGTGTCTTTTTAATGGAACATCATGTACTCAAAATCACATATATTTAGATATATCTGAAGAAGTGGCAATTCCACTATAGTGTTTCCACATGGGGAAACTGAGGAATAACCTCAGTATTACACAGAGTAGAGTATGAACTCAAACAATAGGGTATGAAATCAAACAGAATAAATTAGACAAATTTATTTATTTGAATAAACCAAGAACTGAATTTCATAAATACAGAATGCATGAACTCATTAGAATGTGGGTGGGAAAAGAGTAATAAGGCAGAAGTAGAAAAAGATCTGATTGTTGGATTTATTTGACAATAAATTAACTTTTAATGAATATGCTGCCCACCTCAAATTTTAGATATATGATTGCTTTTCTATAGGTGCTTGTTTTCCACCAGAAACAGGCCTTCGTATGTGCAAAGCTTAGCAAACTGGAATCTCGTGCTATCTGTGTTTCAGGCTAATTGATGTTTCCATGTCTACCCTTTACGTTTCTCTCTGCAGAAATGTATACAAAATGTTTACAAGAGAGATGAGACATGAATTAGGTGCTGAGCTCCATGACCTCCAGATCTCATATTAAAATTATTTATTAAAAAAAATCCCTAAGTATGGCTAGAGAGAGATGGTTAATCCTATTTCAAAAGCTGTAAATAGAAGAACAAATATCAAATGAGAATCAGTATATTTAGTCTAAAAATGGATTTTAATTTGCACCAACATGGCAATCCTGTGCAAAATACCCTTAATGAACTGAAAAAATCCTTTTATATGTATATGAGTGGATAACATAATAATTGTATAGACTGATTTGTATATTACAATCCTCCATTTTTTTCTTGTAAGGAAACTGGCTTCAAGATTAATAATTTACCTCTATAACACAGCATGAATAATTATGCAACATTTGCTTTGTTTAGAGCAGACCCTATACATTTTGTTTGTATATAAAACATTTAACCTAAAATAAATAAAACATTGAACTACCATTTGTTGTCCCAGGACAATGATGGGTAGTCCTTGGCTTATGACCACAATTAAACCCAAAATTTCCATTGCTAAGCAAGGCATTGTTAAGTGAGTTGTGCTTCATTTTACGACTTTTTTACAACCTTTTTGCTACAGTTGTTAAGTGAATCATGCGGTTGTTAAGCAAATCTGGCTTTCCCCCATTAACTTTGTCAGAAGCCAGCTGGGGAGGTCACAAATGATGACCGCATGATCCTGGGACAGTAGAATTGTTTATAAATTCATGCCAGTTTCCAAGTGCCTGAATTTTGATCACATGACCATGGGGATGCTGCAGTGGTCGTAAGTGTAAAAAATGGTGATAAGCCACCTTTTTCAGTGTCATTGTAATTTTGAACAGTCACTAAATGAACGGTTGTAAATTGAGGACTACCTGTACATCAAAAAACATATTTTTTTTCTTTCCTTTGTATTCAATACAATTTAAAAAAAAAAGACATATGTCTGATCAGACTATTGGTGGGACTGCCTATCTCTGAGGATTTCTGCCTGTCCCACCAGATTCAACTGGGTGAGTGAGCTCCGTATTTTCTCAAATAGGGTTATTTTGAAGGATCAAAGAACATACCTCCCTCTGTTGCAGGATTTGCAGTATAGTATAGACTTCCCCCTCTTGCCCTTCTGGCAGCTGTTAGGACCTAGCTCCTTGGTGGCGAACCTATGGCACGCATGCCACAGGTGGCACGCAGAGCCCTCTCTGTGGGCACGTGCACCATCGCCCCAGTCCTAGGCCTTCAGATGGATATTATAAAACCTTTTCGCTTTAGGCCTCTGCCGCCGTGTGCAAAAAAAAAAGGTTCAATCAATCAATTTCAACTTCTTGCGGGAAAAAAAAGATCTCGCAAAGTTGGAATTTATTGATTGAACTTTTTAGTCCCACCCAATCTGCCGTTACCACTGCAGCCATACCCACCCAATGGGCCACGCCCACCCAATTGGCCACACCCACCCAAGGGGCCATGCCCACCCAATTGGCCACGCCCACTCGGCACCTGACGATACATAAGTGGGGTTTGGGTTGCAGTTTGGGCACTCGGTCTCTAAAAGGTTCGCCATCACTGACCTAGCTATTCCCCCCAGCTATTATTGTTAGGATGTTAGGAGAGCATAGCCCAAGTGAGTCTGTTTTTGTAAACTTTTCTTGGTTTTGGTTTTCTTTTGCATTAGATTATTTTAAGATTGTTGAATTATGGATGGATGTGTTTGTGTGTGTGTGTGTGTGTGTGTAGGATGTTAACCACTCAGAATTGTATATCTAAGATGATTGGCCATATAAATTTTCTACATCAATCAAATAAATCAGATATCTGTACTTTTTAGTCTAAAAATGGATTTTAATTTGCACCAACATGGCAAACCTGTGCAAAATACCTTTCATGAAATGAAGAAAGTTCTTTGAATATTGCAAGAGTGGATAACATAATAAGGACTCACTGATTGTATAGATTGATTTGTATATTACAATCTTCCTTTTTTTTAGCTTTAGATCACATGTTCACCTTTTTTTTATGGTGAACAATCCCTGAACACTCTGACAACTTGTTTAAGTTCTATAAGGACTTCAGATAGCCATTGTAGATTAAAGGATCTAAGCTGCAACATGTTCTTTAAAATTGGTATAGATTTGAATTAGAAATTGAATGATTGATTGATCAAATTTTTATAAATGCATTTGCTGAACTGCTCAGTGATGCTTTATTGCTATGCAAGAAAATCTATCTTTTGCACCCACATGTATCCCATTTTAAATGCTTGAACACACTAGAATAAAGGGTTGAGTTTGAGCTGTTACATGAAATAACTTTCCCATCTCCTTGTTTCATGGAACCTGAAGCCAGCCTCTGTATTTATTTTTGAACATTGTTTTTCACTTGTCTTGGCATTCATCTGCAAGTCAGGCTTGTATACTAATTTCAGAGAGAAGCACTTTCCCCGAGTGTGATATTTGGAAGAATAAATAGTTGTCAAACATAGTTAGTATAAATTTCAATTACACAAGTTAATTCCTGACTGTGTGTAAGAGTTCCAGAATAGAAACATTTTGCTGAGAATAACAAGCTATTGTAACTTTTGGCTTCTGTAGGTACAAGGTTTTTTCCAGATATTGGCGTGACAACTCAACAGACATTGTTCAGCTATTCTTTTCTAAACATTTTTGTGGTAAGAAAAAGAATTGGGAGGTGGGGAGGACAGAAATTGGAAAGGTAGAACATGTCGCTCCATGGTAACATCATGGTGCCTGGAAAAACTGAGTCCTTACAAAAATAGTGCTTCAACAAGTTCTAGTGGCCAGAAAACCAGAAGCAAACCATGATTGATAGCAAGTTAAGAAGGGCTATGAATCAGAGTCTGGCAAAAGCTTAAAGTGTGAGACTAAACAGGATAGTTCAGAATAGATTTTCATTTAACAAAGCTAGAGTGGACAACGCTTTTCTTTTGATTCTGGTTGATAATCTATCAGCCCCCTTCCTCCACCAAATTTGTCCACTTCTAAAAAATACTAAGGTAGGAACATTTGGATTCTGACTTTCTATCCAGTTTTTATGATGAGATAACTCTGATTAATCTAGTCACAGTTTTTGGAGGAAGGGCAGGTGCTAGATTAGCTGGCACAACAATTGATTTATTTTGTAGGGGAGAGAGAGAGAGAGAGAGAGAGAGAGAGAGAGAGAGAGAGAGAGAGAGAGAGAGAGAGAGTACTTTAGATCTTGTAGGAGATGACCAGGCTGAGCCTGAAGGAGGGGTCAAATGCGTCATCAGTCATGATTCCCTGTGTGCTCACAAGAGCTCTAACTCCAGTCCACCTTGAATGCTTTCTTAATTCCCGCTTATTTCCCTTAACCACTAATAACTCAGATTCTCGTAGAGAGCTTGCAATAAATCTTTATACTAATATGAACTGTCTGAATTTCCTGATTTTATCAGCAGTTGACAGATCCTTTCCATCTTACAGGCAGAAGGTCCACCTCCTCAGTTGCATACATTTTAATATCTCCAAAACAACATGACAACTGTACATCCTACTTGCATTGATCCATGATGCTATTGATGTCATTGTTTCTGTGATGACAGAAGTTCAAATAATGCCATCTTTAAACTCTCCTGGATAGTCCCTGAGGGTGACTTTGATAAATGTACCCTAAAAAAATGCTTTATTGCTTTATTCAGGTAGCCTGAATGTGAATTGTGAAAGCAAAATGTGTTTGCTTTTCATTTCGCTGGGAGCTGGGTAGGGGCTTTTTTGGCCTGCATTTTTGAGCATCTTTTATGGCAATAATGTGGCATGTTTCATATAAACCTATATTTGAAAAACAATGAAATATATCATTTCCCCTAAAAGGGATTATTTTATTTACCTCAAGCTGTCTAATTTGCATCACCTGAGAACAGCACAGCTGTTGTATTCTTGTTTTGGGTTTGCCCTGAGCCTTTACAACCTGACTTGATTGTGCAGGAATTTGGGGAAAACGCATTGCCAAGATTTGCTTTCTTGTCCTTTTTGATTCTGTGATTCAATAATTGCTTTTGATTGATTGAAACATTGATTTGCAACCATGGGCTTTAGCAAAATTAATCATTGTTTTTTAACTATTCCTTGAGTAATTACACTTCTCTGGTGCAACTAGCCAATATGTCTAAATCCAGGATAAATAAAAAGCACTCCACCTTCAGATTTTGACCCATTAGTTCAATTTTGTTAAGTCTGAAAGCTTAGCATTGCATGCATTGGATTGGAACAGAAAAAAATATATCCCACAGGTGATTTCTAAGCATGCTTGCCTAGCCCTAGAAGATCTGTTGGGTGGTTTTGGTTATGGTTGCTACGATACCCATCCCTATCATTGTTTTACTGTAATAAGCCTCCTTCAAAGCTGTCAAAGATTGATAACATTAAAGGCACATCACCACAGACATTGTCATCTGATGAAGCTTCCCACTCGTCATAAGAAAAAAGACGATTTCAGGAAAATTGAGTCTCTCACCTAAGCTGTTATACATTGGTGCAGAAAATTAAAAGAAGTAAGAGCTTTCTTTCTTTCTTTCTTTCTTTCTTTCTTTCTTTCTTTCTTTCTTTCTTTCTTTCTTTCTTTCTTTCTTTCTTTCTTTCTTTCTTTCTTTTCCTTCCTTCCTTCCCTCCCTCTCCTTCCTTCCTTCCTTCCTTCCTGTATCTGCCATTATACCTTTGAATCTGACCTTCTAACATAGCAACATTCATATATCTGTATTGATGTTCATAAGGTCTTTTTTTAAAAAAAAAATGCCCTACAGCCTTAGAGATGTTCTGTGCCCTTCCTTCTTTTATAGACATTGTGCAATTCCATGACTGATTTTACAGTAAGTTTGAGAAAGGCTGCTGTAGAGAATCAGACTGCATGACAACAGCCCTGAACATATTTCTTGGCTTATCCTTTTGAACAATGCCTTATTAGGCAGAAAACTCTTTTAAACCCAGTGGGGCTGACTTTTGAGTAAACACGCTTTCGATTCTGCTGTTAGGGCACATCCAGACAGAAGCTTTGTAGTGTACCAGAAGCAGCTTCAGATTATTTGGGGGGGGGGGGGTCAGCAACTAAGCTGATTTATTTCTGACTCAGAGATATCATATCTATTTAAAAAAACAACAACAACCAAGTAAAACCCACCAACAATCTTTCTGATTGCAGCTTTGAGCTCTGCACTCTTCACTGGAGAAAACTCTTCATTACACATTGTCTTGGCTTCTGGGCTTCAGCTGCCTGAGGTTGCATTGGGTTCCCAGATCTTTGAAGGGAAAAGGTGACTTGATAGCTACACATATCTTCCTTCGCAAATGCTCAGAGATGTGCGCCACTCTGTTTTTTTTATTTTAAAACTTATTTTGAGCTAGCCTCTTTGAACGTGCTCGCAACTGCAATAGGACAGAGAAATGAAATGTCTATTTCCCCCACCTAGGCTAAAAGAAACCACATTGCCTGCAAAGCTGCAGGTTACCCCTTCCCTATGCTCCCCCAGCAACAGTCTTCTGGATCACCATCATCAGTTCTAAGATATGTGGACTTCAACTTGAAGTGGAAATCCACACATCTTAAAGTTGCTGAGGGTGAGAAACACTGCCATAGATTCTGCAGATACTAGTAATTTCTCCCTCTTTTTGGTGGAGAGGAGATTTTAGATTCTGCAGGGCTATCTATTCTTCCCCACAGGCAATCTCTGTTAAGCTACCCTTAAGCATTTGTTCAGAGCATATCTCCTGTTCTCATCTACTCCAACAATATGTAAATATACTGTAATTGTACTACTGAGGAAAAAAAGCAGAATTGTTGGAATTATATACTTTCCCTAGCACAAGGACTAAGAAGTTTTGTAAAGTTTTTATTAATTCTTTTTTTGTACAATTCAGTAGTATTTATTCAACAAAAGTGTTGTCTGAGTTTATCCTTCACTAATACAAATTTAATTCCTAATCCTTTATTCTTTTCTCCAGCCATTGATAAAATAAGTCCCAAGTTTGAAAGTATTCTGTTTCTTCTTTTTCTTTCAACTTCATAGTAAGTCTGTCCATTTCCGCACATTCTAGTATTTTTTTAATTATTTCTTCCTCTGGTGGTATTTCTTTATTTTTTCAATATTGTGCGAATATGATTCTTGCTGCTGTTATCACATGTAAAATCAAGTATATACTTTGTTTATCAATCTTTTCTGGCATTATACCTAGTAAAAAAAGTTCAGGTTTAAAATCTACAGTACATGCTTTCCCAACATCTTTTCTAGCCAAGTATGTATTTTTGTCCCGTACCTCTTTGCTTTAATACATGTCCACCATACATGATAATAAGTACCTGACTTATGTTTACATTTCCAACATCTATCTGACATACTTTTAAACATTTTTGCTAACCTTGCTGATGGTAAGTGCCATCTATAAAACATTTTATATAGGTTTTCTATCTAAGAGGTTTTGAATGCAACATGCGGGCAGTTCCATGAATGAGGAACACATTACAGTAGAATTATTAGCCAGAGTATCTGAAAATCCCTCTGGAGATAAGGAGGGATCTTTGGGACCACACACTTGGGAGCTGTTCCTTGTGAGGAAAATACAGGACAACTTCTTGTGGTTGATTACTAGTTGGGAACTGATGGATTTAACAATGTCCCCTAGCTGCTGTTATGTATTGATATCAAGAGTTAATGTGTTTTGATTTAAACGTGTCTCCAACTGTTTGGAGGGAAAGTTAAGTTTAAGTTTGAGCGGGAAAACAGCTTATGATTTGATTGGTTGCCGCCTATAGGCAGCAAGTATAAATAGCCATTAGTCTGTCGGTTAAGTCTGCTCTATTCCTGCTGCAATAAATCGTTTTGTATTAAACTGGTCTGGTTAATGCCTCCAAGAAACCCACTATACAATAGTGGCGACGAAGGTGGGATCTTGCTGAAAAGGAGAGAGGATGCCTAATGCCTACTTGAGTCTAAAGTCACTGGGTGTTAGACCAGGCACAAGAGTCCTGGTGGGACCACGTCCCCACCCTGCCTGCCAGTAAGCCACACTGGAAGCACAGTGTCCTGAGGGATCCATCCCCATGATCTAAGCAGATCAGCTCCTATCATAGCAAGAGAGGCAGTGTCCAGGACCTCACTGAACTGATACCATGGCCATGCTTCGCAGGCTAAATGAATTCGATGTCTCCCATCCAGAGCAGTGGAGCTCTTATGTCTCCAAGGTGGACAACTACTTGCGGGCCAACCAGGTTAGAGAAGATGGCTTGAAAGCGGCAACTCTACTCTGCACGTGTAGACAGGCTACATTCGACATCGCCGAGAATCTGGTAGCGCCAGCAAGCATCGAGTCAGTAACCTATGTAGACTTAAAAAGGAGACTGAAAGAGCACTTCGAGCCAAAGCTGTCCGTAATCACTTGGCGTCACGCTTTCAAACAACGGGAGCAAAACTCAGGTGAATCTGTAAGCCGAGTTCGTGGCAGCTCTTCATCAAGCTTCATGCCACTGTGAATTCCCTGACTTGGAAGATCGTCTCAGGGACAGACTCATTTATGGACTATTGAACAGAGAGTTGCAGCAGCGCCTATTTGCCAATGGCAGATGAGGCTGCCGGAGGAGCAGTGAAGGCTCTCCGGCCTCAGAAGACAAATGCCAGCCCCGCAGCAATACATCAGGAGACCACAGAGAGACGATGAGATCCACCGGCTGCAAAAAGAGCCATTTACACAGCATCGTGCAACAGAACAAGTAATCCTTCCTCTGCACTGTGCTAGCTGCAGAGGACAACATAGAAGAACTGATTGCAGGTTTCGCACAGTCATGTGCCGTGCCTGTGGAAAGCAAGGCCACATTGCTAGGGTCTGTAGAGGTCGCCAGAGAGAAACTAGCACTGCAGATGTACCTCAGAAAAGTAAATGAGCTCAGGGACAGAACAGGGTTGGACATTGCTCAGTGAGGAGAAGGATTCAGTGGATGGGAGCCCAACACCCTCTCAAAGAGAAGTTGAGACTTCAAGTTAAAATTCAAGGGGTCCCCTGTTCTATGGAGCTAGACACTGGGTCAGCTCTATCAATCATTTAATACAAGACTTTTGATTATATTTGTAGACAAGGCAAGAGGCGAGTTCAACTCAAACCATCAAGCCTTATGCTGACTGATTTTCAAAACTGCTGTGTGTCTGTTAGGGGTGAAGCCACTATAAAGGTCAAATTCAAAGAGTTTGAGAGTCCCCTCAGCGTGGTAGTTGTCGATGGACAACACACCAGTCTCATCGGATTGGACTGATTCGAAGCCCTGGGCATCCATCGCACACAAGCAGCTGACCTGGCAGCAGTATGCCAAGAGTATGCTGATGTGTTCAGTTCTGACCTAGGACAATACAGAGGGGTGCCCATTTCCCTAAATCTTGACCTGGCAGTCACCCCAATTAGAATCAAACCACGCAGAGTGCCCTTCACTTTAAAACCAAAGATTGATGTGGAGCTGGACAAACTAGCGCAACAGGGAGTGCTCCAACCCGTGGACAGTAGCTTGTGGGAGACTCCCATAGTGACTCCAGTGAAACCCAATGGGGACATCCGCATCTGTGCAGACTACAAGCACACAATCAACAGGGCACTACAGCAACACTCTTACCCAGTTCCAGTGGTAAGCCACATTCTCGCCTTGCTCCAAGGAGCTGCCTGTTTGCCAAACTAGACCCCGCACAAGCATACCAACAGCTGCCAGTTGATGATGCCACCGCAGAAGCGCAGACCATCATCACCCACAGAGGGGCATTCTGAGTACACCGTCTGCAGTTTGGGGTAAGTGTAGCCTCCAGGTTGTTCCAAAGCATTATGGAATGGACACTAAAAAATATACCTGGTGTCTGCCTCTATTTTGATGATGTCCTGATTACAGGAGAATCAATGGCAGTCCTAGCTGAACATCTCAGAGCAGTGCTTCAAAGATTCCGTGAGGTGGGGTTAAAGTTAAAAAAGGACAAGTGCCAAATTGGCATGGATTCTACTGAGTTCCTGGGATTCCGGATAGATGCCGTTGGAATCCATCCATCCGATGCTAAGCTCAAAGCCAGTCAACAAGCCCCAGACCTAAATCCAAAGGGGAGCTGCAGGCATTCTTAGGACTATTAAACTTTTACCACTCATTTTTGCCACACAAAGCAGCATTGGCAGAGCCACTCCACCATCTGCTAGACAAAAAAGCACCTTGGGGGTGGGCAAACAACCATGACAAGGCATTCAGAGCAGTCAAATCACTGCTATCTTTGAGCTCCATGTTGGCTCACTTTAACGAGAAATTGCCAGTGACATTAGCCTGCGATGCCTCACCTTATGGCATTGGGGCAGTGTTAAGCCACCAAATGCCAGATGGTCGAGAAGCCCCTATTGCTTACTACTCTAGGACATTATCACCAGCTGAGAGGAACTATGCACAAATTGACAAAGAAGCTCTCACTATTGTTGCAGGAATTAAGAAGTTTCATGACTTCTTATATGGGCGACCTTTACAGTTTTCATGGACCACAAGCCGCTGCTTGGCCTTTTCACGGCTGACAAGCAGACTCCACAGATCCTGTCTCTAAGGATGCTGCAATGGTCAATTTTTATGGCTGCCTATTCTTACAGGCTAGTCCATAAGCCTGGCAAGGAAATGGGCCATGCTGATGCACTCAGCTGACTGCCCCTGCCACACACAGATCCAGATCCAGCCACAACAGCTCGCATTCTGGCAATCCAGGATCTTCCAGAGACACCCCTACATGCAGGAGATGTGGCTGCTGAAACTGCCACAGACAGAACACTTAGCCGCGTTCTCAACTGGGTGTTGAGGGGGTGGCCAGAAAACAGACCAGGTTTGAAACGGCGCAACCCAAGCCTCCCAGGAATCTACAGCTGGGTGAGCATGTTTGGGCTAGAAACTATGAGCAGGGGGCACCTTGGGTGGCTGCTACAGTTACTAAAGTGTCAGGGCCACTATCATATGAGGTGGCTCTGGACAATGGGAGTGTGATCCGATATCAATTGACCAGTTGCGGCGTCGGCAGACAAAGCAGAGGTCAGGAGCAGAATTAAAAAAAACTGTAGACACTCCAGGTGAAGCTGCTATTCCAGCATCGCCCACACCTGCCGAGACTGTGCTTACAGAGTCAGAGGCACCACAGATCTTTGTACCGCTTCTGCCGTCAATTGACTCTGACGGACATAGTGGCACAGGTCTACCCGGTGCGGACAACCAGCAAGTCGAGATGGAAACCCAAACAGTTTTGCAGCGTTCTGGCAAAACTTGCAATCCACCGGTCTACCTCAAAGACTATGTGCATCAAGTGTACAAGAAATCACTTTATCCAGGGGGAAGGGGTGTTATGTATTGATATCAAGAGTTAATGTAATGAAGTTTTCTCACAGACAAAAATACCGGACTCATGGACTGAAGCTAATATTATTTTGATAACTAGAGAAGATACTGATCATACACTAATTAAAAATTACAGACCGATATCGCTACTAAATGTGGATTAAAAAATCTTCACTGCAATAATGGCAGAAAGAATGAAAAACTTTTTGAACGAATTTATACACCCAGACCAAAATGGTTTCCTACCAAAAAGACAGATAAAGAACAACTTGAGGATTATTTTAATGTTTTGGAATACTATGAAATTCATCCAGGGAATCAGATGGCACTTATATTTCTTGACGCACAAAAAGCTTTTGATAATTTAAATTGGCAATTTATGTTTCAACAACTTCAAGAAATGGATTTTGGTGAAAAATTTAACAAAGCAATTCAAGCAATTTATAAGAAACAAACAGCAAGAATACTTTTAAATGGAGATTATACAGATGGATTTGAGATTTAAAAAGGCACCAGACAGGGATGTCCACTGTCTCCCCTGTTATTTATTCTTACATTAGAGGTTCTGGCAAGAAATATTAGACAAGATACAGAAATTAAAGGTTTGGAGATTAAAGACCAGAAATATAAATTACAGGCTTTTGCAGATGATTTGGTCTTTATTCTAGAGGAGCCATTGCAAACAGCTGATAAACTTTTGCAGAAAATTGAGAAATTTGGAGAAGTGGCTGGTCTGAAAATAAATAGGAAAAAAACTAAAGTAATAACAAAAAATCTAACAGATAAACAGAAAATTCAACTCACTAAAATGACAAACCTTCAAATAGTTAAAAAAGTCAAATATTTGGGTATTTATTTAACTGCAAAATATACCACACTAAAAGAAGACAATTATGAGAGATTAATGAAACAAATAAAAATAGACTTGGAAAGGTGGGAAAATCTTCAATTATCACTTCTAGGAAGAATAGCAGCGGTTAAGATGAACATTCTACCAAAGCTAATTTTCTTATTTCAAACAGTGCCTATTAAACTTATCAAGAGTTTTTTTGATGACCTAAATGCAATGATCTTAAGATTTATATGGCAAAAAAAGAAAGCGAGAATCAAATGTAAACTGTTGCAAGATTCTAAGGATAGAGGGGGCTTTGGACTTCCAGATTGGAGACTTTATTATCAAGCAGCTATTTTGCTTTGGCTTAAAGAATGGATTGTATTGAGAAATAAAATATTGCTTTATTTAGAGGGACATGACCTTCAGCTAGGTTGGCATGCTTTTATATGGTATGAGAAAACTAAAGCCCATAAATATTTTCAAAATCATGCGATAAGAAACGTACTACTTTCAGAATGGGAGAAAATCAAACATAAAATATATATGAAAATATCTGAGTGGCTTTCAACAATGGAAGCATTTGCTTATCCAAACCTGATAAACTTTGACAAACTGGTTAGTTATAAAGATATTTTGGACAAAGAGGGAAAACTTAAGGACAGGCAAACTTTACAACAACAAGGTATTGACTTGACATGGTGGTCCTATTTGCAAATTCAAACAAGATGCAAAAAAGATATAAAATCAACAGGTTTTTACAAAGAAGAGACCCCATTAGATAAAATCTTGTTAAAAACAGATGAGAATTTGATTAGAAAACTCTATAAAAAATTTTAAACTGGAAGATGGAAGAACAAGTGAAAGAAACAATGATAGTATGGGCAAAGAACTTTGGATATTCTATAGACTTGGGAGACTGGCAAAAACTTTGGGATAAAAATATTAAGCTTACACAAGTGGTAGCATATAAAGAAAACTTATACAAGATGTTTTATAGATGGCATATGACACCAGTTCACTTAGCGAAAATGTTTAAAAATGTTTCAGATATTTGCTGGAAATGTAAACAACAGCCAGGCACATATTACCATGCCTGGTGGATATGCCCTATTGCTAAGAAATATTGGTCTAAGATTCATAGATGGTTGGAAAAGATGATGAAATTACAGATAGAACTTAAACCGGAATTGTTTTTGTTAGGAATATTAAGACCTAATTATGGTAAAGAGAATGACTATTTGATATTGCATGTTTTAACAGCTGCGAGGATAGTATTTGCCCAATTTTGGAAAAATGAGAATTTACCATCTGACCAGATTATAATTACTAAAATTTTAGAGTGTGCAGAAATGGATAGATTAACATTAGAGATGAAAGAAAAAGATGATTCAATTTATTTTATAACTTGGGAAAAATTCTATCAATGGTTAGAGACACGTTAGAATTTGAAGGATCTAATACCTTAGAACAGATGATTGATATTTAAGCGAGCTTTAATTAATACGTTGATGATATTGTTATTTTTCGTGATTTACTGATTTTTACCTGTTACCGTTGACTGTCAGGATTTTTTGAGATTTTATTAATAGTGCTTATTTAATAGACGAATGTATTTGTTTATAAATTGTTTTTAATATGCTATAGTCAAGCTTATTTTAAAAATAGTTGAATATGATATTTACTCATTATTATGATCCGGACAGTAGCTTGTTTGTTAAAATACATGATTGTACCTATCCTTATTTTATCCTAAACCCCTTATTCCCTTCCCCCCATCCCCTCCCTTTACCATACCTGTACTGTTCCTATTTTTTCCTTATGTCTATAAACTCAATGAAATCTTGTTAAAAAAAAGGGTTAATGTGTTTTGATTTAAACGTGTCTCCAACTGTTTTGGAGGGAAAGTTAAGTTTAAGTCTGAGCGGGAAAACAGCTTATGATTTGATTGGTCGCCGCCTAGAGGCGGCAAGTATAAATAGGCGTCAGTCTGTAGGTTAAATCTGTTCTATTCCTGCTGCAATAAATCGTGTTGTATTAAACCAGTCTGGTTAATGCCTCCAAGAAACCCACTATACAAAAGCTGGTGTGTAGCCTTAATGGACATTTGACCCCGAAGTCTCACTTCTTAAATATCTTTGGATTTAATTACTTTAGAATCTAAGAAAGATTGCTTGAGCAGCAGTGAATATCAGACTCTCCACGAGTGCCTTCTTTTTTGAAATTATAAGGAGAGGAAAAACACATTACTTTTAAAAGGATTTTAATTTAAAAGCAAAATGCTTAACAAGACTGTGATCCAAGAAAGTTTTACATGGATAAGTGGGAGAACGATTTAAAAAAAAAGAATAAGATTTCTTTTTTCCTGATGAAAGTGCCTTCGAAAATAGCAAAATTAATTAGACCAACATACTGGGCCTTCATGGGAAAGTTAATTGTTTATTTTGATACTTGGTGGATTTTACAAAATAAAAAGCTAAGGATTTTGTAAGCTAAACCGTGAGACTCTAATTAGGTAAAGATAAAGATAAAGTCCAGTTATATCTGGCTCTAGATGTGGTGTTCATCTCCGTTTCTTAGCTGAGGGAGCCAGAGTTATTCAAAGTCATTTCCGTAGTTATGCAGCCAGCATGACGGTACACCGAGGCTCACGTAACACTGTTACCTTCCCACTGAAGTGGTATCTATTTATCTACTTTTAGCATGCTAGGTGCTAAAGATAGAGAAAAGCAAAACAGAAAAAAAATGGAGAATCCTACCTTTTACTTTCACTGAAATAATCAGCATACTTTCACTTTCCCAGAATGGCAAAAATAAGAAAAGCTAAATTAGGAAATTTAGGAAATTAGGAAGAGATCTACATCCCTAGGAGTAGTGGAGGAAACATTTAGGTGTGAAGATGCATGACTTTTGCATCTTTGTACGGTCAGAGTGGAATGGAGAGGGGATGTAAATACTTTTCTTCTCCACCTTAACCCTAACAATGAATCTATAGGCATGATGGGAATTCAAAGCTGTTGTGTGCAATTTTCTATTTAACAAAAAAAAAAAACCTAATTGGAAAGGGAAAACAGATCAAAACTTCATATTAATTAAAGTGATAGCAGTGTTAAACTACTATACATCCTACCAGTATTAAACACAGAATACTGTAGCAGATTTCTGACTTACGTATGTTTCAGTGGAACAGATAAAATAATGGTATTTCCACCAGCATTTGTTGTGATAAACAAGATCTGTCATGCACTATTAGTCAGTAAGCTGGACTTCCTTTATGTTGTTAATGGAAATGCTAGGCAAGAAAACTCAGCAATAAGGAACAGATCCTTGGACTTTTACCCCTAAAGGTCTACAACTTCCTTTCCTCTCTAAACTACCTGATTTGAATATTATGATGATGATGATGATGATGATGATGATGATGATGATGATGATGATGTGGAAATCCATGAACTTCAAATAACCTCCTTCATAAAGCTATCTGTTTTGAGTATTGTTAAAGGTGCAGTATCACATAGCCCTATTGCAATGGTGGACCTGGTTATTATCGCCTATGTTTATGTTTCTGTAGTTTTCTTGCAAATTATTTATGTACAAATGACCATTTTTGACCCAACATGTTTATAGAATGACTGCTGGAACACTTGCTTTTTGTGCATAAGATTTATTTTGGTTAGGGTCTTTTGAGAAATCTGGGCATCATCATCATAATTATTGCCTCTATTCTATTGTGCACCTTCCTGTCAAGAAGCCAGCATTTCAAAGAATCAGAGATAATGAGTCTCTTGAATAAAATACAGGATTAACATAGTAGGTGGAACATATGTAGCTCACATTCAAACTTTGAGCCTACTTTGTATTTGAATTAGAGACTTTAACTGTCTAGGTTAATAAAAGATTATGGAATATTTTAATTATGAATGGCATAGAGACTTGATGTTTTTATGGTGCATCTTAATAAATTAAGATGCATATCACATCCTGAAAAATAAAAAATCTATATATATATTTCTGCTTAGGTTAAATAATTTGAAGTATTTTTTTTCCAGTGCATTAATTTAAATTATTAGAAACAGAGATCTGCTTGAGAGAGTTCAAATGGTTTAAAATAATATTAATATTAACAAATATTACAAATTCACCATCAGCCAATTGCAGATGGGAACTTACACCTAATACCATAAAATATCACCAGCTGCCTATCCCAGGTCCTTGCAAAGGACTTGATAGGTGAATAAAGAATGCCAAATCATTCTGCAGATCTGTCTAATTGTATGATGAACCATAAAAATCAGCCCATGCAAAGACCATCTAACAAATAACAAATCTGCTTTTCCCAGGTTGTTGAGAAGAATTTGATAGGTGCAAAAAAATCCCAGATCCAGTCTAAACATTTGGCTGACTGTGGGAGAAACCATAATAATCAGGTTGTGCAAGAATATCACATAAATTGACTTCTGGTTTGTGTCGCGGCAAGATGAGACACAGGAAGGCAGGGCTCTGTCTTCCACGCCCGATTTCGTTCTGCTGGGGGCCCTAAAAAGGGCCTAAAGTCACCCCAAAGAGACGATGAAGAGGAGGGGTGCCTTGTTGATCATGGAAAGATGGCAGTCTTTCTGTTTGATCCAAGGGAAACCCTCCAAACCAGCAGGGGAAAGAACAGCTACATTCTGTGGCTGGCCATTAGCTGCTGACAACCGAAGAAGAAAAAAGCACCAATTAATACATTGTAAAAAGCATGTTTGGAACTGGGTGAGAATATTGATCCTTTCTTTACTATTTTACAACTGAATTTCCTGGGAAAGGCGCCCAAGAAGCTGAAAACCTTCAAATGTAAACGAATGTAAAAAATGGCATTTTAATTTTGTGGGGGACAGAAACATACAATACTGAAGTGGAAGTAACATAAAGCTACAGTTTTGATAAATTTGAGAACTGAGATAACTGTTAAGATTTTCTCTTTGAAAAAAACCATTGAGGCGAAATATAAGAAATCAATTCTTTGTTTTAAGACTGGAAAATGGACTTTGAATGACATCTACTGGTGGATTTGTGTATAGCCCTATAATTTGCTTCCTGGCTGCTTGGTGATTCCTAGCTTGGGAGAACAGCTGGCAATAAAGGAAAATATTTTGGCATATTTATCATCCTGACCTTCTTGGATTATAAATACTTACTGAGCTTGGACTTTTAACTTCAAGAACTAGTGGGAGAGAAAGGAAAATTTGATCTTGGACTATGCCTGACTGGGAAAGACTTTTGAGCTGTTTTCAGAGAGGTTGAACATTTTGAATACTTCGAACATTGTGGATTACAACCTTGCCTGATTGACAATTTTTGGATATTTGAGACAAAGGATCACTATAAAATATTGCTTTCAGGACTGAACCTATACTTTGGAATCTATTGGATTATAAAAGATACATATACAGACCAGAAAATTAGAGGAAACTTTTATCTACTCTTACTGATACTGGTGATACTAGAGGATCTCCAGGAATGATGCCTCAAGAAAAAACAAACACCTTTCAGAAGGAAATATATTCTATGCTACAACTAATTAAACAATATAAATGAGCAAATCTCCAAATTAAAAATACAACTAAAAAGTTCCCAGATAACGACTACAAAGTATGAACAAATAAACCAGAAATCAGAAGACAAAACAGAGGAAATGGATTTAGAGATGGAAGAGATAAAAGAAGGGAAATATAAACGACTATATACAAGCAAAATACTGCAAGACTTTTATTTATTTATTTATTTATTTATTTATTTTTTGGATTTATATCCCGCCCTTCTCCCGTAGGACTCAGGGCGGCTGACAATCTATTTAAAATACATACAAAACAATACAAATTTAAAATTAATTAAAAGGAATATTTAAATATTTGTCGAATTTTAAAATATAATTAAAACCCCCCTAAAAATTACCCTAGGCCAGTCC
>NW_015386513.1:683285-692716 GCF_001527695.2 Protobothrops mucrosquamatus | reverse complement strand
CTGCTCCATCCCCACCTCCTCAGCATCCAGCTTCCAGCTTCCATCATGCCCCATCAGTTCGTGGCTGCCCAGAAAACAAGTCGGATGCTGCCGGACAAGCAGAGGTCGGGGGAATTGCAGGAGAGAATTCCTGCACCGGGGAATTAGCTGAACTCCCGGCCCTCCCAGCCTCTGATCCGGTGGTGAGCAATGTTGTGCACTTGAGAGCACATGAACCTGAATGGTCGGAGGAACGGAGCCTTCTCTTGGCCGAGAGGCTGTAGGGAGCCCCTGTGACTTGGAAGCGGCCCCTCCCCCGCCCTCTTTCATCTAGGCAGGTTTCGCTGGAGAGGAGCTGCCTGGATCTGCCCGGCTTGTGTGTTGGATCTTGCAAGAGAAATCTCTTACTGGTCGTGCTCATCCGGCTTCTTCACGTGCTGGTTAGCAGATCCTGGGTAGTAACAGATATTTGCCCACCATTCTTGGCTTAGCAGCTGTGGCAGTGGGTGCTGCCTGCATTGTCTTCTCTGCAATGAAGAATCAGGCTATGGAGGTTAGGGGGAATTTTTCTCCCCCCCCTTCTGTGGGCTTCTGATCACATGACTGTGGGGGAGGGGCTCAGAAGGGAACAGTCCACATCATTCCCAACTGCTGCCTAACTGCCACCCCCCCCCCAATTGGGAAGCAGTGGGGACTTTCCCAGGATTTTCTTCCTCCACAGTCCTGGCCTAACCCCCCGCCCCCCATTTTCCTACTTGAGTTTTCTTCCACCAGCTCCTCCTCCCCCATTAAATTTGGCCCCCTTCTCACAGTCTTCGGAGGGTGATGGGGCTGAGGGACAGACAGACATCCATCTCCTTTGGATGGAGCATCTTTCCAGCATCCCAGAGCAAATTAGGGAAAGCAGAGAGGGCCTAACTTCAGGAATTCTTCCAGTCACATTTGGGGAGTTATCCTGCCGACAGAGGGACAGGCGGGGATGCAAGAAGCCCTTTAAACAATTTCTTTCCAGCTTTCCATGGGGCTGGCAAAACAAAAGGGAAGTTACAGCTGGAGGTTTTGCAACAGGCTGTGGTTGATATTTCCACTGACTTAAGAATCTCAGCACTTCTGGAAAACCCCCTCTGCGATCCCTCAATATTTTTGTAACTGCATCTTATTTTAAAAAAAAATCCCACATACACAGCATGGAAATTTATTTCTGACTGAGCACTGCCCAAAGTTTGGCTGAAGGTTCCTGGCTTTGATGCCTGCAGTGTTCTCTTGCGAATGCGCATGGAATATATCTGCGTGTATGCAGGTTCTTTTATGAGAGGGGGAAAGGCAAGTCCCCCCTACCCTCCCCCCAGCCAGCCCATCCCTCCCTGTTGCTTAACCAAGTTGGCAGCAAAGGCTCTTTGCAGTGGACTAACCTCGGAGGGCCCTGAGGTGCAAGGCACAGCGAGTGTTAAGCAAGGAGGTGAAACTGTGACCCCCTGTGAGAGAGTGAGGAAGGGTCCTCTGGATGCAGGGAGGGAGATTCTTTGGGCTGCCAGATCCCAGGGAGCACAGTGCCCCCCTCCTCTGTAGGGAGGATTCAGGGCTCAGCTCCTACTTACAGGTAGTCCTTGACTTATGACCACGATTGAGTCCAAAAATTCTGTTGCTAAGTGTGACAGTTGTTAAGTGAGTTTTGGCCCATTTTATGACCTGTCTGGCCACAGTTATTAAGTGAATCATGGCAGTTGCTAAGTTAGTAACATGGTAGGTAAGGGGATCTGTCTTCCCCATTGACTTTGCTTGCCAGAAGGGGATCACGTGACCCAGGGACACTGCAACCGTCACAAATACCTGCCAGTTGCCAAGCATCTAGATTTTGATCAGGTGACCCTGGGGATGCTGCAACGGATGTGTGATCAATGGTCATAACTCACTTTTTTCAGTGCGGTTGTAACTTTGAATGGTCACTAAATGAATGGTTGTATGTTGAGAACTACCTGTACTTCAGCAGGGCTCCAGCCACGGTCACTAGGGGTGATCAGACTGGACACTGGGCAGCCTGGCTGATGGCGAACCAGTTCTGATGCACACAGACGCTTTGCTCCCTCTCCAAGACAGGGGCCTGCAAAGCTGGCTCCCCCCTTGGCTGCCTGCTGCTAAGCCAGGGTTGGGGCACTCCAGCCAAGAGCACCCCCCAAAAGATCGAGAGGCCTCGGGCTCCCCCTTCCTGGCTGGGCTGCTCAGCGGATCTGCTGGCAGAGAAGGGCCACGTGGGGCTGTTCAGAAGGTCTCAGTCCAGGACACTCTGTAATCTTGGCTTGGCCTTCAGCGGGAACCTGGCCAGTTCTTTCGGACGGCCTCCGCTGGACTCCAGTACCGAGCTGGACTCGAGAGCTCGGCCCCAGGCATGTTCCCCTGGCCAAGGAGAGACCTCCTGCCAGGTAGCCCTTCCTGTGGCAGAGAGCGGTTGGATTCCCATGGCACCCTAACCCCTAAAACTGGGTTCACAAGACACAGCTCCTGCGATCACACAGCGTGCTATGCCAGGACAAGCCTATAATGGGATGGTTTCATGGGAAGCCCGGCACTTCACGCAACATGCCAAGATAAAGCTTGGGTGAGTTGTGTACAACCAGGAAAAAAAAGAAGGAAAAAGCAAATTTATTTTCATCCTACTGACAGTTAAGTGAATGTCCAGCACTTGTGCCTTGTAAAAATGGTTCAAAGGCCACATTGACACAGCACGCTGAACTTGGTTACTGAATTAACTCACATTCTGGGTTTGTACAATATATTGAACCATAAAGCAGTCAAAGGAGCTAGACTTGGATAGTACACCAACTCATATTTATTAGCTTGTTTATTTATATCCTGCCTTTATTATTTTTATAAATAACTCAAGGCAGTGAACTTATCCAATCCACCTTCCTCCTCCTCCTCTTTTCCCCATAACAACAACCCTGTGAGGTGGGCTGGGCTGAGGGAGAGGGACTCGCCCAAGGTCGCCCAGCTGGCTTTCAGGGCTAAGGGTAGACTAGAATTCACTATCTCCCACTTTCTAGCCTGGTGGTTTGACCACTGGATCAAACTGGCCAACTAAATAAGAGACAACCACATTTTTAAGTAAAACTGATATCACCCAAGTCGAACACATTGAGCAAAACCGCAGGTGACTCTCTCTCTCTCTCTCTCTCTCTCTCTCTCTCTCTCTCTCTCTCTCTCTCTCTCTCTCTCTCTCTCTGTGTGTGTGTGTGTGTGTGTGTGTGTGTGTGTTATAAAAATGTTTAATGTTCAGGACACGTTCTTGTGTGCCTATCATGTAAACAATAACATGCATGCCTCCCAATCAGCCATCAGAGATAAAACCCCAGAGAAAATGCTCCTTGCATTGGAGATATTTAAGCAGAGTCAGCTGTCACTCATCCTGCATTTCATGCAAAGCACCCTCCAGAGTAGAATGGCCCACATGAGACTCTGCAGACTCCTCCCTTTTGGGGGGTCTCACAATTTCCTCAAACATCGAAGGTTTGGACAAATGAGATACTCCCGTGAGGAATTCTGCAATGTCCTTTCATTTTCATTCTGCAAAACTTGAGAGGAAAGGGAATGGCCTTTTTATTAAATGGGCAATCTGCAGTAGGATCATGAAAAGGGATGTTAAACAACATGTGGTACTCTGTCAAGTAACAATAAATAACAATAATGAAATGGCAAGGCTGAGTGATGCAGGAAGGATTGATCATCAAGCTGCTCTCCAGAGTTTCCTCGTGCACTTCTCCTTGTTTCTCCTCCTGCATGGAACTCTTCAGCAATCACCTCTGGAGTGCAGTTGTGCTCCAATTGAATTTGGATCTTTCTGGCTCTTCACATCAAATTTCTGGCTCTGTTGTGTTTTATTTTATGGGCTATAAAGAGGTTGCCATCAATTCCCACTGGCCTAAAAGCCATTTTCCAATGCTCTTTCCTGTCCGATTGGTGCCTTTCTGCTCTGTTTGCAACAAGAAAAGTTGTTTTATGTTGCATTCAACTACTGATCCATCTTGGGCAGAATTGCCTTTAGCAGTTTCCATAATCCAAGGGCCTCTCTAACTCCTGTCCTGCCCTCAGGTGACAGGGAAAGTTCACCCATAACCACTCATTTAACTAAGCTTCAGCCATAGCCAGTTTGGTCCTCCCTTTGTCTTCCCCACTCCTTGTCTTGATTATCTCGACTAGTGTTTCTCAACCTCATCAACTTGAAGATGAGTGGACTTCACCCCCAGAATTGAAGTCCACTCATTGATGTTGGCTGGGGAATTCGGGAGTTGAAGTCCACTCTTCCTCAAGTCGACGAGGTTGAGAAACACTGACCCAGAGATTGCCCTTCATCCAATCTAAGTCTCATCTTTTAGCTGTTGCTTTGGTTCTGCCTGCCCTGTTCCTCAGTTCAGAGACAGCTAAGCTCCTCTGGAGGAAGCCAGATGCTTGCAAGTCATAACACTGAATCTTAGCATTGGCTCCAGTGGCTCTTCTCGGTAGCTTTGACGTCTCACCGCAAAGGCTCCCCAATACATTCCTGAGAGTCATCCTGACCAAGTGCCTCAGCAGAAGGCAGAGTCCACTTGCACAAACCTCTTTGGGCTCAATGTTTTCAGCGATGTGCTCGCTGCCAGGCCTAACTGTTGTGATAAATGGCTGGCCCTTGCAGAGAGAACATCTGAGCTGCCACATTAAAGCCTTGTTGTTATGGTTAGGCCAGGTAGCAGCTCTCCTTGTGGCCGGCCGGCATTTGTGATATAAAAATGACTGTAGCACAGTCCAAAAGCTGCACAAAATGTGATTGAGAGCAGAACTGGACATTGGATCGGCATCTACTGTATAAAATTGGTTGAAGTTAGATTGCACTAAGTGTGCAGAATAGTTCTTTCAAGCAGGAGAGTGTACAGTCTCAATGGGACTTGTTTACATTCATGTATCTCCCCGCGTTTAGCCTTAAGAGCAGGAGAGTTGCTTTGGGGCAAACAGTTCAAATGTGGCTGTCAGAGAGAGGGTGCTGGCAGGTAGGCATTCTCTGCAGGTGAGAAATGGGGGGGGGGGGGTAAGGGAAGTACCCCTGCTGGAGTGAGCCTGGGCTGGGCTTTGAACCACCTGGAGCCCAGTCTGAAGATGGAGTCTTTGGGCCATGGTCAAATTGCCTTCTGACCTCCCTGGGCTTTTGACAGCATGGCTGACCTCTGCAGGGGTGTCAGACCAGGTAAGGTGGCCCAGCCTTGGTACCAAATGGGCCCATTGGGCTTTCAGAGACCCTTTGGGGAATTTCCCAGCAATTTGGTGGCAGATGCCATGCCTCTTAATGGTGTCTAGGACATGGAGATGGCAGAAGCAGTGGACAAGATGTCCTCACAGTGCCTTCCTCCTCCATGGCAGATCCCAGTAAGCCCCTTAGTTAACTGAGGAACTGCAGAAGATGGAGACCCATAGAGAAGTGATAGAAAAGAAGTGAACCTGACTGATGTTCTGTGTTCTATGATCAGAGTTGCATCGCTGTATCTGGGAAGACAGTGTGGCATTAAGACCAGCTAATGTCCTCATTTCTCCCTTCATGCTGCCTTTCTAGACTGGTGGCTTTGGTAAAGTCTACCTGTCCCCTTTTGGAGAGAGAGGGCAGTGAAGGACTACTTGAGGGCACATTTCTGAACGTTCAGAGAGAGAAAATTCCTTGTGTTCATTCCAGGTTTGACTGCACTTGGCCAGAATACAGTGAGAACACCATGAGGTATCTTACAAGATTGCCTTGCATTTATGATGGACATATGGATATTTGTGACATGAGCTCCGCTCCCTGTAAGCTTGGTTTGTTTGGGAGACACATTTGTGCAGCTTGGAAGATGCACGACTGGATTTGGGATGGTGCTTAATGTTTCTTTGAGGGAGGGACTGGTGCTCTTGATCCAGCCAATCCAACCTTCCCTTCTTCAGGAAAGCTTTGGAGAAAGTGATGATGTTCCAACTGCCGAGGATCTTTCCATAGATAAATGTGATTTTCTGGAGTCTTCCAGACAGTTCAGGCCTAGGCATGGGATGGAGATGACATTGATTGAGTGGTGGATGATTTTTATCAGGAGTGGACAAAGGGAGTGCACTTCTGGTATTATCAGGCTTCTCAATAGCCCGGTAGTGTCCTTCTGGACTACCTAGATGGATGAGACTTTGGCGGTTCCATTTGTTGCAGTGGTTTCACGTCTAAGTGAGTGGTTCCAGTCAGCATGCATGGAGGAAGAGTGGTTATACTCAGGCCACCCCAGTTAAGATTTCTATAGGGCTTGAACCTAGTTCCATGAAGCTGCTGGATGGAGCATTTGTATGCTGATAATTCTCAATTGTACAGGCTGGACCAGGATGCTGGAATAGAATGGAACTGGAAGGGACCTTGGAGGTCTTCTAGTCCAACCCTCTGCTCAAGCAGGAGACCCTATACCATTTCAGACAAGTGATTGTCTAGTCTCTTCTTGAAAGCCTCCAGTGATGGAGACTCACACATTCTGTTCCAATGATTAATTGTCCTCACTGTCAGGAAGTTTCTCCTTAATTCCAGGTTGCTTTTCTCCTTGATTAGTTTCCATCCATTGTTTCTTGTCTTGCCTTCAGGTGCTATAAAGTTTTTCTTGATGCCCCAAAAGTCAAACATACCCAAACGTCCAGGGTCAAGAATTGTTGCTGGTTGACTTGGTCTCAATTTGATTCCAATGTCACTGAAGCGGGTTTCATTCCCGCTAAAGGAGCAGGTCTACAATTCGAGAAAGCTCCTGAACTTGCAGTTCCTGTTCTACCTTTGAAGACAAATCAGAATCTGCTACAGTAAAGCAGCAGTCCGTCTGAGGCTAGCAGATTCAGCAATCTTTCGCCTTTGCCCCAATTCCTTCATTGGTTAATGGTTTGCTTCCTGGTCCAACTCAAAATGGCGACCACCTTTAAAACCTTATATGGGTTGGTGCCTGACTAGCTGCAGAGCTGCTTTCCACCCAGATAGGGCCCAGCACATGCAGTCTTTTTTGGGGGGGGATATGCTGGGGATCTTTACCCTGCAAGACTGTGTGTCTGTGTGTGACTGTGTGTCTTCTCAGGCAGCCCCTTCTCTTGGGAACCCTTTGCCTCCTGAGATCAGGAGCCTCCAATGTTCTGGTCCTCACAGAGGCCTTGCAAACTCTATTCTGCAGGGTCTTGATACAAGGGCTGCTTTGGGCTAGTTGCTCTAAAATAATTGGATTTTTTTTTTTTTAGTGGTTTGTTGCTTTCTGACTGTAAACCACCGCAGGTCCTTTGTGGAAGTGAGCTGTCTATAAATAAATAAGCCAGCAAGCTGTTTTCTTCTGTGGGCTGGCTTGTCTGTCTGGACTTTTGACATAAAGCCTAAAAGAAAGCTAAACTATGGCATTCTGATTCCCTGGGGAGATAGGCAAAGTGCCATCTTTTCCCTGTTGCTTTCTACCAACTCCACACAATATTGCTATGTCACACAGGTGTTTCTTTGATGACCCATAGGATCTATGGCTGCTCTCCCCCCCCCCCAGCCCAAGGGCTTTTGATAGTCCCTCTGTCAGAACCCATTTCTTTAAATGGGGGGTTAGTTCTGTTTCCTTTTGGTTTCTTCTTCTGGGTTCTGTCATTTCTCCTGGGGGGAGTGGGGAGGCTCTGGGGCACAGCTGCTACAATGTATCCTCTCCGTTTTTTCTATCTGCTTGTTCTTTGAACTGTACTCCCTTGATGTCAACCTGGGGTGAGAGAGGAACGTGCCTCTGGACATCTGGCTTATCTCTTGCTGCGAAGACCCAACAACATCTTCGCAAGCATGGGAATGGACTCTGTTATCAGCTCCGTTCCCACAGTGGACCTAACACCTGGGGATTGGCTCGTTTGAACTTCACCGGATGAACTGTTGGGGTGGGGTTTGCCTGATGCTCCTTTAACCAATTGATCTGAGCAGGAAACCCTCAGATCCTGCCTTCTATGCCTGCTGTCACCTCCTAATAAAAGTTCCTTTTGGAATGGAAATGTTCCAGGAGTGCTGCTTTCTTGGGATGAGGTTTTGAAGCGGGTCCTTACACGCTCATTTCTGTTGCAGTTCTCATGCTCCATTACTAGATTGGGTGAGCTTGTTACTAGATCCCACAGTCCTTTTCAGCCGACTTTTCCTAAGCATAATTCATCGGAAGATGGATTAGTAACAAGTAGCAATTTGCCATGGTCACTAAAGTAGTAAATTTTGAACCTTTATGGTTATTTATGTGGCTGCCCCATAAATAAATGTTCTCCAGCTCAGACAAATACAAACTCAAAATAGAGCAGAAAGCAGAGTAAGCTAAAGACAGAGGTAAGATCATAAGCCTGTAGGATTCAAATATCTCCATGAATCCACCCTGGTGGGGGCATCCAAGAAGGCCGTGTCAACCTTAAGTTTATCCAGTGGATCATAACTGGGCAGCATCTGGCCAGCTTCATCTTGCAAAGCTAAACAGGGACAAACCTGGTTAACTCTGGGATGAGAGATCATTAGAAAATGTGGGAAACTGTTTTATAGATGGCACTTGGATCCCTCAACTATGTCTCGTATTTATCCGAATTATGAATCCAAGTGTTGGAGATGTGGTTATCCAGATGCAACCTTTTTCCATATGTGGTGGACTTGTAAGACTATTAAGGCTTTTTGGATACAATTATGGTGGAACCTACAGCAGATCTTCAAAAAAAGGATTATTTTTCTACCACAGTTGTTCCTTTTAGGTATTGTGCAGAATTTAGAAGTAAAAGAGACAAATTTGATGCTTTATTGTTTATCTGCTGCTAGATTGTTAATAGCCCAAAACTGGAAGAGCCCAATTCTGCCAACGATGGGAGACTGGAGATTGAAAGTTTCATATCTTGCTGAAATGGCAAAGATTTCGGCTTATTTGAAGAATCACTCGAATGAACAATTTTTATCAATATGGGGAAGATGGATTGTTTATATTCAAAAGAAACATAAAGTGGTAGAATATAGGTTAGGTTTTTAACTTTGCAAGCTGGTTTATTTCTACTATCTTTTCTTGTATATTAAGATACTTTGTAGAGCTAGAGATATAAGTATTTGTTTACTTTTATATGAATATTATCCTGGGATTAGGTTTGGGGAGTCCGGGGGTGGGGGTGGGGGGTTATTGTGTCATTGTGTATACTTATGATGTTTTTTTATTCATTCATTTCATTTCATTTCATTTATTAAATTTATACCCCGCCCTTCTCCCGGAGGACTCAGGGTGGCTTACAGCCAGTTTAAAACAATGATACAAAACAATACAAAATTTAAAAATGATTAAAAATAAATATTCAAATTTGGCCGCTTCTACTAAAAATTTGATTAAAACCAATTTAAAATCCACTAAAATTCCCTAGGCCAGACCTGCTTGTTGAAAAAGCCATGTCTTTAGGGCGCGGCGGAAGGAGGGGAGATCCGGGAT
>NW_015386513.1:669637-682224 GCF_001527695.2 Protobothrops mucrosquamatus | reverse complement strand
AACAACCTTCGCCACAAAGCGAAGGTTGGAGACCGGGCGATAGTTGGCCAATACATCTGGGTCCAGGGAGGGCTTCTTAAGGAGGGGCCTCACCACCGCCTCCTTTAAGGCCGTGGGAAAGGCACCCTCCCCTAAAGAAGCGTTTACAATTCCCTGGAGCCAGGCTCGTGTACCCTCCCGAGCCGCCAGCACCAGCCAGTAAACATGTGGTTGCATTCAGCCTCCCCAAGATCCTGTCCATGTCCTCGGGAGCCACAGAGTCAAACTCCTCCCATACAACAGTCTCAAGACCTGCTCCCGTATCCTCCCCCGGGGCCACCCAGTCAGAGTCCAGGCTTCTCGGATCCGAGCGACTTTGTCATGCAGATATTGCGCAAAGTCCTCGGCCCTCCCCTCCAAAAAAAGAAAAAAGAAAAAGTGGGAAACTGAAAAACATCCTGTAAGATGGCAAATACAAACCCATAACCGCATAACCCCTCAGGATTTAACGTGAGGAAGACTTTGCCTTCAGAGAAATATAATTTTTCATTCTTTGGTCCAATTTTATGTTCTGACATAATCCTTTAAACTTTGAAAAAAGGTTGGAAGGCTACTAAAGAAACCCTTTGACTCATTGCCTCAGTCTCATGAAGGAGAATGGGTAGTTCCCTCTGTCAGAGAGCGATAGGCCAAACCCCTTTTGTGTAGGCCTTGCCTCTTTCTGCCCCTGTGGTTCCTTGCTGATTTTCAAGTAGTCTGGCTGAGGAAGTCCATGCATTGGAAGCTCTCTCTCCCCCCCCACCCCCGCCAGCCTGGGGAAAGCCACTCTCATGCGTCTCTTGGTTCCTCAGATCTTCAGCCCTTAGTTCTCTGCTTTACTGTTGGAGTTGAGGTTGTAAACTCTTAGAAAAGGTATTGGAGTCATCTCCCACCCATATGGAAAGGTGAAGATTGGTTGCTTCCTGAGTGTAGGAGTTGACCAGGCAGAGCCCGAGGGAGGAGTCAAGTGGGTCATCAGTCTGGAGTCCCTTCATACCCACAAGAGATCTCAGTCCAGCCCATCTTGAATTCCGTTGATTCTTATCTACCGCCAAATTGCTTTGACCGTTAGTAGTTCAGATTCTTGTAGAGAGCATTAGCATACAATAAACCTATGTTGATTTGCACTGCCTGGACTCTTGATTTCCTGCTCTTGACCCTCAGCTCTTTTCAAGGTGTTGGCAGCTTTCCAGCCTGAAAACTCTGCGGTCTTGCTGAAGGATTAGTCTTCTTCAGACTGGAAAACCTGCTCCGGGTTATGGTTCTTACTCCCTGCTTTTAGAGGACATCTAGATACATGTTTTCAGTTTGCCTCGAGTTTGTAGTACTATATTTGTTTTTAATTCATCTTTTTTGCTCGATTAATATATGCTTTCTTCTTTTAACTGCCATTTTTCTTCAGTGTAAAAGTGGGATATTCATCCAGCTAACTGAAGCTTTAAGGAAACCAGTTTTTGCAGGGTTTCTGGCTTGCTTATTGCACTACAGGGTCCTCACTTAACGATGTTAATTAGGACTGGAATTTCCATCACTAAGTGATGCAGTCATAAAGCGTGACATTATGTGACCGCATTGCTTAGCAACAGCAATTTCAGCCATTCTGGTTGCCATTGTTAAGCAAATCACTGTTAAGGAAAGATGTCACACGGTCAACATTTGCGACCTCCTGCTGGCTTCCCCATTGACTCTGCTTGTGAGAAGCTGGCAAAGAAGCTGGCAAATGGCAGAAGGTGGCAAATGGCAGTCGAGGGCACTGTGAGCCACATAAGGAGGAGGTCTGGTTGCAACTGCCTCTCGTTCAGCACCATCAATCAAAACAGCTGCTAAATGAGTGGTCACCTCTATTCTGTTTTTTCCAGGATGGGATTTAACTGTTGTGCAACCTCAAGCATAATAGTGATTTGTATGCTGCCCAAATCAAGGACTCTGCATGGCTCACAATAAACCAAGAAACTGGAATAAAATGGAGAAAATATAAAGATAAAAGCACCATGAAGCAGGGGGTCTTGTTCTCCTTCGCTGAAGGAGATGAAGTGTCAGTTCTTCAACGGCTCTTCTGAAGCCCAGCAGAGTGGAGGTCATCTGGATCTTGGGGTGGGGGGACCTCCTTCCAGGGGGCAGGTGCCATTACAGAGAAAGTGGGCTTCCGGGGTCCTGAGAGAGGGCGTGGTTTAATCGAAGGAAGGGGAATGCTCCAGCCCTGCAGGATTACATCAGCTGGGCAGATGTTATGGGAGACAAATGGTCCTTCAGGTAACCAGCCCTGTGCCATGCCTGCCTTTGGGGTACAGATAGTCCTTGACATACGACCACAATTGAGCCCAAAATTTCTGTTGCTAAGTAAGACTGTGGTTAAGTCAGTTTTGCCCCATGTTATGACCTTTCTTGCCACAGTTGTTAAGTGAATCACTGCAATCGTTAAGTTAGCTGTTGAGTTGAATCTGGCTTCCCTAGGGACTTTGCTTGCCAGAAGGCCACAAAAGGGGAGTCACGTAACCCTGGGACGTTGCAACCGTCATAAATACGAGTCAGCTGCCAAGCATCTGAATTTTGATCACATGATTGTAGGGATGTTGCAACGGTCAAAAGTGTGAGGACCAGTCATGGGTTACTTTTTTCACTGCCGTTGTAACTTTGGTCACTAAACAAATGTTTGTAAAGTTGAAGAGCATCTGTAAATGGTTCTTTACCTCGCCTTGGATGTGAGAGAGGATACTTCCGGTTCGCATTGTTATGATTTGGTGGCAAAAACACAATTTCCCATCTTTTCGTCTCCCTCAAGGCACAAAATACAGACAGTCCTTGACTTACAACCATTCATTTAGTGGCTGTTCAAAGTAACAATGGCACTGAAAAAAGCGACTTACAACAGATCCTCCCACTTGCAACCATTGCACCATCCCCAAAGTCCCATGACCGAAGTTCAGGCCCTCAGCAACCGCATGTATTTATGGATTACGGCCCTGTGATCACCATTTGTGACCTTCCTAGCCAACTTCCGACAAGCAAAGTCAGGGGGGAAGCCATGTTTGCTTAGCAACCACATGCCATGCGTCCTGCCATCAAAGGCTGGCATGGAGAGGAGGGGAGTGCAGGGGAGGGAGCAGATGGGCAATCAAACTGCATGTGCACGTGATGGGAAATTGGGAGCTTGATGAAGAGTAGCACCCAAGGCCAGGCACCCCGAGAAAGAGTGTGGATTACCCCAAAACACCTCAGCCTCCTCAAAACACTTGAGGGCATCTTCATTGGCTGAAGACGGACTGGTTGAGGGAGGGTTGAGGGGAAAACCTTTCTGTATCCTTTGAGCACGGGAAATTCAGTTCCAGCCTGACTTTACTGCAGCCAGCAGCAAAAGAAGCTATCGCTTCACCCAAAGGGAGCCGAGGGTCTCTCTGTCCTAAGAGATCGGACTGGGGCAGGTCGGATGACGCGGGTCACTTAACAACTGTGGCAAAAAGGTCATAAGGCCGGGAATGATTCACTTAACAGCCATCTTGTTTAGCAACAGAAATCCTGGTTCCAGTTGAGGAGCACCTGTGGTTCTCCCCATGACTCCTGATCAGCCTCACACGAGGCAGGAGCCCAACCAGCAAGAAAGCCTCTGGCGACTTTCAGTGCACAAAATGGAGCCTTGGGGGAGGGTCCTCCTTGCACCAAAGCTTACTTCCACAGCAGACCTCTGGAAGACATACTGTGGTGTTTTGTTTTGTTTTTTAAAAAAACCTGTATCTTAAAAAAACCATTAGATTAGGTCTTAGGAGAGGTGCAGCATCTGGAGGAAGAGAAAGGGCTTTCTGAGCAGCAGACCCTCCTGGCTGAGGCTTGGCCACTGGGGAGTGGGGAGGATTCTCCTTATGGATGGGGCTGCCCACTGTTAGACTTGGCTGGGAAGCCACCAGTTGCTGCCCGGAAACTAACTCACCCCCTAACTGGAATGCAACTAGCTTCCCAGCCACATGGGTGAAACAGTCAGGGCTTGTTGTACCAATGTACTCACCCTCCATCTCCAGCATGGGGGGGGGGGAAGAGGAGCAAAGCATTGTGGCTGTAGGCATGTGAAAGAAAACCTGGTTGCCCCTTGTGGGTTGCAATGGCTGGCTCATTTTGGATTCGGGTACGAGAAAGGCAAGGTGCTGGTTGCTGCCTTTCAGGTTTTATGCTGCATGCAAGGAAGGGATCAGGCCCCTTCCAAGGCGCAGTGATTCTGGGACTAAGCTCTCTTACTATTACATGAGTCAATTGTTTGCTTATGAGAAGAGAAATTACGTAGTTGACTATTGAATGCCTCCAATCATAACCCTGGGCTGCAAAGCATGTAGTAACCACGGCGAGAAACAGTCTCAAGCCAACCCAGAGTCCCACCCCGTTGGCTGGTATTCCATCTTGTCCGTGGCCTCAGTCAGGATTTTTACCCAGCCATATCTAAGGTGCCTTTTTGCTGGATAATATCAGGGAGGAGGAAGAGGAGGAGGAGGCACAATCCAAATTAAGAACCCTTCTCCCCATGTCATTCAATGTTCCTGGTCTTCATAGAAGGAAGTATTTAGGGACAAATTCAAATTAAAGCCTCTCTGACAGACGGCTGTCTGGTCTCCACTTGCCTGTATCTAACGCTCCGCACTTTTCTGGGCCGTTGGTTCCATGAGCTGCTCTTACTGTTGGCATGTCTTTGTAAAATTCAGCTGAAATCTCTCTCCTTCACCGTAATAACATCATTCCATCTCCTGCATGCAAGGGAGTTGAAGTCCACAAGTCTTAAAGTTGCCAAGNTCCTGTCATCTTTGCCAATCATTGCTTAGCACAATTTTGGGCGACCTTGAATCTGAAAGGTTAATGAGTGCTTACATAATGGCTGTCTGGCTTGGGGACCACTAATCCCTGCCTGGCCCACCTCAAGTCTTGTGTATCTTTGCTAAATGAGGTACCCAAAGTTGGACACAATACTGGAAAAGGGGATTTTGACCCCCCCAAATAATGTGATAGAACAGTTACTTCTCTGGATTTGATTTGGAATCTATCCATTTGTTGATATGCCCTAAAATCACACTTGCTTTTTAGCAGCCATTTCACATTGCTGATTCACACTCAGTTTGTAATCAACTCCAGTTCCAAGATTGCACATACTTTTACCCAAACCTCCCCCATCTGAAACCTCTGCATTTTATTCATCAAGATCTTTGCCTTTATTTCTATTAAATTTAATCTTGTTATCTTTCAACCCACTTGTCTACGCTACTAAAATTATCTTCGGTCTTGTTTTGTATCTTCTGCAAATACATACGCATGCTTATATATTAAAAGGAGAAAGAAAAAAAAGGATAAAAGGGAAAAGAGAAAAGGAAAGCAAGTCCTCCCCCCAATATAAGCATCATATAATTAGATGCTAATAATTTAAAATTTTCATTTATCAGTTTTAAGTAACTGAATATGCTATATCATTGTAAAAGCTACTGTATATAGATTGTTAAAATCCAAGTACCCCACCAACATCAATAGCAATACTATAAATCATAAAATGAGACTAAGAATAACAATGATGTCTATGTGAGCAACTGGAGACTTTAAAAAAGCCCCAAATTTATTATGTTGTACAAGCCTGTATATAGAGTTAAAATCCAAAATGGTTTCCAAATTGAATTATTTTCTATGACAGATTTACTGTATTTTCGAATACATTCCTCAAACGTAGCCTGTCTGCTACAGAAAGAACAGGGTATGCTTTCCAGTAAGAAGTGAGGGCTTTTCTTGTAGCACTTAACTATATATGCAGCAAAATCAACATACTTTGTGGGAATAGTAATATACAGTATAAAGGAGAAATAGGAAGTTAGAAAGGAAATTAAGCTTTTCAACTTAGAACATAGAATAATGGAAGGGACCTTGGAGGTCTTCTAGTCCAACCCCCTGCTCAAGCAAGAGACCCTATATCATTTCAGATCCTTCCAGTCTCTTCTTAAAAACCTCCAGTGATGAAGCACCCACAACTTCTGGAGGCAGGCTGTTCCACTGGCTGATTGTTCTCCCTGTCAGAAAATTTCTAGGTTGCTTCTCTCCTTGATTAGTTTCCATCCATTGTTTCTTTCACTTGTTTCACTCTATTATAAAGTAAATTATTTTCAAGAATCACTAAGTTTTACAACATTGGAAAAATGGCCTAACAATTTTTTATATTTCCAACAACTTTTATTAAAATGAACTGCCCAACTTAATCATACTTGGTGTGAATTTAATCATCTTTCTATTACTGCACCTCAGTTATTACATCTAATTATCTAAAATATATATTAATCTAATATACATCTAACAGGAATTATTTACAATGTACATTGTAAAGAATGCAACAGCCATTGCGTAAGACAAACAGACAGAAAACTAGCAGAATGCGTCCCTGAACACCAACTAGCAGTAAGAAGACACGATGGAAACTCTTTAATTTTACAATGTACGGGCAGACTTAACCATAGTTTTGACAGAGAAACCGTGACCATCCGAGACTAAGCCAAGTCCAAAAATGTGAGGGAATTTCTAGAGGCCTGGCACCCTGACAAATCAGCCATCAACAGACACATAGGCATAAACAACATCTACATACCGTGGAAAAGAGACAATCAACAAGCCAAAAAAGGGGACAAAAAGATCAAAACACTTCCCCATCAGCAATCAACACCCAGATGAGCATAGATTAATATCAAGATTAATATCAGACAACAATTGAAAAGTAAACAATACCCCAATCAAGGAGCTCCCAAACAAGCTAACAGTAAACAGCCCAAAAACCTCCAAGATCACTGACAGGGCAGGCCACTGACTAGAATATAAACTCATAGCAAACCCTTTCGTTACTTGGGTAATGAAATGTTTGCAAGAAAACAACCAAGCTCTGAGAGCACCCTCAATTCTCCATCCATTTGATCGCAGTCTTCTTCAGTTTCCAAGTCGTACTTCATCAACAATTTATAAACAAGGTCTGACAAATGCTTGGGGGTTTGTGCTATGAGTTTTTCAAATTCCATCCAGTCTCTAAGTGTTTCTGCCTGGCTTTGCTGTTCTTTTAAAGTTACCCTGCTTATTCAATAATATTTCAACCAGCTGGACGGTTCTGACCATTTCAAAGAGAGATTCTCAAAAGATTTTATCATTAATATTAATGAACAAATCTTGCAGTCTATGTGGTTTGTTGTCTCTCCAAAGAACACATTCCTTTTGTCCTTTCATGATAATAAACGCTCAGCAATGAGGCGAGATGTGATAAATTTGGACTGATTATCATCTGTGAGTTGGACAAGCATCCCCTCCTCATCTCTTCTAAATAATTAATGATAAAGTTGAAGCACAATGCCAGCACTGAATCTTGTGGTATCAAATAGCATTTGATGAGGAGCCCTTGACGAACATTTCCCGTATGGTCATCTGTGGATCTTCCTTTTATTTACTTATCTGCTTATTATATCCCATCTTTTTTTCAGAAGCCCACAAACACAGTGTCCCCTTCCTATTTTTCACCACAACAAACCTGTGATGCATATTAGTTAGTGCAGGGGTAGGCAACCTTGGCTCTTTTAAGACTCGTGGACTTCAACTCCCAGAATTCCTGAGCCAGCCTGGCTCAGCTTGGAAACCTCTCCCTTTCCCCTCAGCATGGCTGGCTCGGGAATTCTGGGATTTGAAGTCCATGAGTCATAAAAGAGCCAAGGTTGCCTACCCCTGAGTTAGGGTAAGAGGTACCAGTTGATCTCCCAATTCCAACAGAAGACAATCTGTGTAGCTTACAGTTGAACTCTGGAGTCCTTGATGCTCTCGGTGCTTGGTTGTTTTCCTGTAGAGGTTTCATTGTCTGACTAGGACAGGTAACATCAACAGTGTGAAGGAATGTGTGGTTTGCTCCCTGTTTATATGCAGTAGCTTGCTCTGCCAGTGTTTCAATGTATTTTTTAAAAAAAACTTGATTAGTATATAATACTTAAATCAAGGAACTACTACCTGAGCCATGGTGGCACAGTGGTTAGAATCCTGACCAGCTTACGGTTGACTCAGCCATCCATCTTTCTGAGGTTGGTAAAATGAAGACCCAGGTTGTTGGGGGCAACAGGCTGACTCTGTAAACAGCTTAGAGAGGGCTATCAAGCAATGTAAAGCGGTATATAAGTCTAAATGCTATTGCTATTGCAGGAGAAGGAGGAGAAAACCACACCACATCAACACTGCCAGGGCAATCTACTAGAAATAAACAGGGAACAAACCCCACACTCACTAGCATTGATAATGTTATCTAACTGGCTAATGAAAGTCTACAAGCAAACAGCCCAGCTCAGACAGCACCAAGGGACCCACATTATTCTGATTCTTCACCATCTACAGTGACTGTTGGTCTGTTTCGAGATCCAATTTGAATCTTTGGTTTTGACTTTTAAAGCCCTAAATGTCCTTGGGTCTTCAGGTTTCCCCAAAGGAGCATCTTCTGTATGTACCTACCCAGACCTTAAGATTGTCTGGTGAGACTGCCCTCCACATTCCTTCCCCCCCAAAGGAGGGGATCTGGGGGAGAGCTCTGTCTGTGGGGGCACCCCTTTTATGCAATTCCCATCCCCAGAGAGGCTCAGCTGCCATCCAATTAACATCAAAGAGCTTTTTATTTTCCCAGACTTTTTAACTGGCTCTTAGCTCTGTTTTAATTTATATTGTTTTAATTTTTAGACCAAGGTAGCTATTAGATTTTTAAAAATGAAATAAAGTTAATTTTACAAGACTCTTGCTTGACAAATCCATGCTGATTTTTTAAAAAAAGAGCTACATTGGTTTTAAGGTGGTTACTGTATCAATTAGTTGAGTGGTGTGGTGGCCTAGTGGTGAAGACCCTCGCCTCCCACTTGGAAGGTTGAGAGTTCAGTGTTAGGTAGGGGCAGACGTTTCTCTCTCCTAGGGTGCAATGGAAAAATATCTGCTGTGAACGCTGCATGGCATCAGGAAGGGCATCCGGCCAGTAAATGCTCAGCTCCATTCAGCCGCCCCGACTCTGCCCCAAATTAAGGAATTACAGGGTTGTAAAAAGGGAGGTGTTTTTTTTTTTTTTTTTTACTATCAGTTAGTTGTTTGCTGGAGAATCTTCCCAGATATTACTGCCATTCTATTGTAACCCTATTTGGCAGAATCTTTCTTTTCTTTCCTGTTAGGAACAGTGTTTGCCCTCCTCCAGTTATTCAGTGCTTCTTCATCCATTCTGCAAGAGGTAGAGGCAGGGCACTCAGCCAGACCACTATCTTGTTCCTCCAGTCTCCTGGGATGCAATTTGTTGGGCCCTGGAAAGTTGAAATTCTGCCTTTCCCCTCTCCCCTACGAAAGGAGAACGTTGTCAGCAAGTTAGTTTAGAATTTCCTGGAGGAGCACGCTTGGCAGAGCTTGTCTCCTGACAGATGTTGGGGTAATTAAAGTCCCCCATCACTACTATTTCATGCCTCTCTGAAAGATCTACAATTTGCTTTTGGAAGGCATTATTTACATCTTCTCAGTTGGGTGATCAGTAGTTTGCATCGGTGCTGGCCTAGCTTTTATTTCTTCCTCCATTTATTTAACCTGGATGCTGTCTAGGGCACTGCCAAGTTCATTCCGTTGTGTTTTTGAGCAGGGGTGGATATTTTTAACATACAGCAACTTCCTTCTTTGTTTGGTGTTTCTATTATTTGTTTTATTTATTTATTCATCACATTTTCTACCCTGCCCATCTCACTTGGGCAGGCTAGAAAATGTGTATTGTAAGCTGGGCAGCTTACAATACAGCAAACATAATATAGAAACATAGATAAGAACCAAGTTAAAACAGAATTAAAAAAAACACACATCCAGAACAGATCCTGAAGGATACCATGGTTGTCTATGGAGATTCTCAATCATCCAGGTCATGGTGCTTTCTCAGCTGGACTTTTTCTCCTTGAAGACATTTTGCTTCTCATCCAAGAAGCTTGATGAACTGAAGAACTGAAGAAGCTTCTTAGATGAATATGCGTATAGGTGGTACCTGACTCAATAGTAGTAACTGTGAAGGGGGTCTCGGAGTCCTAGTGGACAATCACTTAAATATGAGCCAGCAGTGTGCTGCAGCTACTAAAAAAGCCAACACAGTGCTAGGCTGCATTAACAGAGGGATAGAAGTGTTAACACCACTTTATAATGCCTTGGTAAGACAACACTTAGAATACTGCATCCAGTTTTGGTCACCACAATATAAAAAAGATGTTGAGACTCTTGAAAGAATGCAGAGAAGAGCAAGAAATATTATTAAGGGACTGGAGGCTAAAACATATAAAAACAGTTGCTGAAATTGAGTATGTCTAGTCTAATAAAAAGAAGGACTGGGGGGTGACATGATAGCAGTGTTCCAATATCTCAGTTGCTGCCACAAAGAAGAGGGGGTCAAGCTAAGCTGCAAAGCACCTGAGGGCAGGACAGGAAGCAAAGGATGGAAACTAATCAAGGGGAGGAGCAACCTAGAACTAAGACAAATTTTCATGACAGTTAGAACAATTAATCAGTGGAAAAACTTGCCTTCAGAAGTGTAGGTGCTCCAACACTGGAAGTTTTTAAGAAGAGATTGGACAACCATTTGTCTGGAATGGTATAGGGACTCTTGCCTGAAAAGGGGGTTGGACTAAAATACCTCCAAGGTCCCTTCCAACTCTGTTTTTCTGTCATTCCATTATGAGAAGCGAAACGTCTTCAAGGAAAAACAAGAAAGTCCAGTTGCCTTTTGAAGAAGCACCTTTGGAACAACCATGCCTGATGGTCTTGTCCATCCACTGCAGGATGAAGGCCTTTTCCACATGTTTCCCACCAATACGAGCTTGAGCTTTCTTTTGCCAATTGGGCCACATGTATCAAGAAAATATATGGAGGGTGAGGTTGGCAAGGTAGGAGACAAGGAACCTGTAATTACAGAAGAACATTGTGTGTGAACCAGGTCCAGGTGCCTGAGAAATGGGCTGCTAGACGTTTGCTACAATGAACAGGCAAAAGAAAGAAACCCCTGATTTAAACCCCAGTTTGCCTATCTGTCTGCTTCTCACACAGAGAGATATTATATAGAAGCTGATCTGTGTCATTATAGGACTATTTCAGATTTGTCAGAAATGAAAAGATGTGTGGACTTCAACTCCCAGAGTTCTCCAGCCAGCCAAAGAGTTGAAGTCCATACGTCTTAAAGTTGCCAAGATAGAGAAAGATTGCTCTGGAGGCAGATTTATTGTATTGGTCTGAGTGTGACCTCAACAGAAGGAAGCTCATCAAATTTAGGAGCAATGTTCTTTCTTGACTTTCCACTGAATAGTCAATGCGCCTCAGTTTAGTCGCTCTCTCATTTACTGCTGAAATTCTTGGTTTCCATCTGCAATCTGGAGTCACCAATATAGTTAAACCAGTGACTTAACAATTCTCTGGGCTCAGACTCTAAAGTGAAGCAAATGGGTTGGATTAATAGAATGGGCTGAGACGTAAAAAAACTAACTAAGCTTAATATTAATTGAGCTTAGTATAATGTCAGAATGCATCAAGCAGCTCTTAACCTCCTTTGGCCAGAAAGTTGGATGAGAAAGATCGAGATCGAGAGGGTGGTAGCTTCTCCTTTTGGTCCTCCTCCACATTCAGTCTCTACAAGTTTCAAATTGTTTCTTCATTCTTTGATATGCTATTTCTTTGAATTTGCGGAAAGTTGAATAACTCAAGGCAGTGTATATCACACTCCTGCCTCCTATTTTCTCCATAACAACAACCCTGTGAGGTGGGTTGGGCTGAGAGAGAGAGAGTAGCTGGCCCAACATTGTCCAGTGAGCTTCTGCGGCAGACGGTGGACGAGAACTGGAGTCTCCTAGTTTCTAGTTTCTAGTCCAGCATCTTAAACATTTCATCAGGCTGGCTTACACAGAAATATTTCCAATATTTATTGTGGATTTAATCACTGTGATGTTTATTTTTTTACATGTTGACAGTATGGGTGATGCAGGTGAATGAGATGAGGGGTCCTTGGTGCTTTCTGAACTGGGTTGTTTTTTTTGCAGACGTTTCATTACCCAAACTAGGTAACATCATCAGTGGTGGGAGGAGGAGGAGGAGGAGGAGGAGGAGGAGGACGACGACGACTGTGGGGTCCTTGGTGCTCTCTGAACTGGGTTGTTTTCTTGCAGACCTTTCATTACCCAAACTAGGTGAACTCATCAGTGCTAGAAGGAAGTGGGTGAGTGCTAGAACAGAGAGCAAGCCCCACTCCCTTCTAGCATTGATGAGGTTACCTAGCTTAGGTAAAGAAACGTCTGCAAGAAAACAACCAAGCTCAGAGAGCACCAAGGGCCCTACAGTTCTTCTTCTCCTCCTCCTCCTCCTCCTCCTCTCTGCAAACCCCACTCCCTCCTAGCACTGATGATGTTACCTAGTCAGAACATGAAATGTCTGCAAGAAAACAACCCAGCTCAGAGAGCACCAAGGACCCTCATTTCAACCCTGAACTACAAATATTCTCCTTTATTGGTGAATGAGAGGCTTGGTATGCAGCCAGTCCTCAACCTACAGCCACAATTGGGACC
>NW_015386513.1:659809-669039 GCF_001527695.2 Protobothrops mucrosquamatus | reverse complement strand
CTCCTCTCTGCAAACCCCACTCCCTCCTAGCACTGATGATGTTACCTAGTCAGAACATGAAATGTCTGCAAGAAAACAACCCAGCTCAGAGAGCACCAAGGACCCTCATTTCAACCCTGAACTACAAATATTCTCCTTTATTGGTGAATGAGAGGCTTGGTATGCAGCCAGTCCTCAACCTACAGCCACAATTGGGACCCAAATTTCCATTGCTAAGCAAGTGAGTCATGCCTGATTTTATTACTCTTTTTGCCACATTTGTTAAGTGAATCATTGCAGTCGTTAAGTGAATCTGGCTTCCCACGTTGACTTTGCTTGTCGGAAGCCACCTGGGAAGGTGGCAAAGGGTGATCACGTGACTGTCCCGGGACAGGGCAACCGTCGTAAATGCCTGCCAAGTGCCCAAATTTTGATGACATAACTTTGGAGATTACCGTAAGTGCAACGATCCCTTGTAAGTCACTTTTTCCAATGCCTTTGCAATTTCCAATAAATGTTGTACCCACATTACCTAGGTTTAGAGTATTAATAGAGTTTAAAAGAAGTCCACGATACAACAGAGAGGTAGTTGAAGTTGAAGCTTCTCGCAGTTGGGCTTCATGTTCATTGATTCTCAGGGAAATGGATTATAGATGCCACCTAATGAGAAGGAAGGCCTCACTGGAGAAGAGCCTGATGCTGGGAAAGATTGAGAGCAATAGAAGAAGGGGACGACAGAGAATGAGGTGGCTGGATGGAGTCACTGAAGCAGCAGGCGGGAGCTTCAATGGACTCCAGAAGATGGTAGAGGACAGGAAGGCCCGGAGGAATGTTGTCCATGGGGTCACGATGGGTCGGACATGACTTCGCAATTAACAACAACAACAACAACAAAATGATTACGGTCTCTCTATTACTGTATGCGGCTCTCAATAAGCAAGTCAGGGTCAAACAGTGGTCCTTCTTATGGAAGATTACAATGTGGGAAGCAGAATTAGGCCAGGCTTAATGCTAGCTTTGTGAGTGCTGAAATGTGTTTAGATAACCAACCAGGCGACCAAAATAAAGCGCCTGGCAGAAGATTAGAGAGCCTAAATGACCAGGGTGGACCTTTGCCCAGACCGCCATGGGCTGCATCCAGAGACTAAAGGCCCAGAACGAAATATCGGGCCATGTCTCGGGGTCAAGAGCCTGTAAATGGAGATGCTGACAGACTCTGGCACCAAGGCAGTCTGACTGTCTTTGGGGCACAGAAGGTGCAGGGCAAGACAAGCGTCCACCTTTGAGGGAGGGGAGTGGTCTAGAAATATGAAATGTAAGCAAAATAAGCAAATAAAAGATTAGTTAAAACTAGCCTTATTTCAGCCTCCACACTCACATAACATGAGGGGCCCAGAGGTCAACAAGCAGACGGAGGGAGGACCATCTGGGCTTTTCCTGGATTAAAGGTACCTTAAAGATAGCTTCTCTGGTCAACCTTTGTAGAGAAAGTCTTGGTCAGGGTGAGGGTTGGCCTTCAGATTTACTGGCGCTGTTGTGTCTATCACCAAGGTCTCCTCCTCCTCCTCTTTGGCTCCCTTTCCTCTCTGCACAGATACCCCCTCAGCAACTTTCCAGCATAGAAGCTCTGGCTCAGATGAGTGACCAATGCCAGCCTGCAGTCACAACAATTTGGGTGGGGCAGGGAGGCAGGCAGGCAGGCAGGGTCCCCGAGCTGCATTTTTCGTGGATCTTCTTCTTCTTCATGTTCTTGCTTGGCTGGGGAGAAGCCCTGCTTTGCATGCAGAAGGTGGCTGGCTGTCCATGGACTGCAAGTAGAGAGGAATCTGCCTGCCACTCCAGAAAGCAGCTGCTGGTTCTCTTGTGGCAAAGCCCAAGGGGGCTACGGTGGCATACAACGAGGGCAGGCCTGGGCTTCAGGGATGGCAGCAAAGAACTGGGGGGGGGAGGGGGGAGGCCTTTGTGTTAGAATGGGCCTGCACAGAGAGTTGCCCTCTAACAGAATAACAGAGTAACAGAATAACAACAGAATAACAGAGTTGGAAGGGACCTTGGAGGTCTTCTAGTCCAACCCCCTGCTCAAGCAGGAGAGCCTATACCAGGGGTAGGCAACCTCGGCTCTTTTATGACTCATGGACTTCAACTCCCAAAATTCCTGAGTCAGCTATGCTGACTCAGGAATTCTGGGAGTTGAAGTCCATGAGTCATAAAAGAGCCGAGGTTGCCTACCCCTNCTTCTTCTTCTTCTTCTTCTTCTTCTTCTTCTTCTTCTTCTTCTTCTTCTTCTTCTTCTTCTTCTTCTTCTTCTTCTTCTTCTTCTTCTTCTTCTTCTTCTTCTTCTTCTTCTTCTTCTTCTTCTTCTTCTTCTTCTCCTTCTCCTTCTCCTTCTCCTTCTCCTTCTCCTTCTCCTTCTCCTTCTCCTTCTTCTTCTTCATGTTCTTGCTTGGCTGGGGAGAAGCCCTGCTTTGCATGCAGAAGGTTGCTGGCTGTCCATGGACTGCAAGTAGAGAGGAATCTGCCTGCCATTCCAGAAAGCAGCTGCTGGTTCTCTTGTGGCAAAGCCCAAGGGGGCTACGGTGGCATACAATGAGGGCAGGCCTGGGCTTCAGGGATGGCAGCAAAGAACTGGGGGGGGAGGGGGGAGGCCTTTGTGTTAGAGTGGGCCTGCAAAGAGAGTTGCCCTCTAACAGAATAACAGAGTAACAGAATAACAACACAATAACAGAGTTGGAAGGGACCTTGGAGGTCTTCTAGTCCACCCCCCTGCTCAAGCAGGAGAGCCTATACCAGGGGTAGGCAACCTCGGCTCTTTTATGACTCATGGACTTCAACTCCCAGAATTCCTGAGTCAGCTATGCTGACTCAGGAATTCTGGGAGTTGAAGTCCATGAGTCATAAAAGAGCCGAGGTTGCCTACCCCTGGCCTATACCATTTCAGACAAGTGGTTGTCCAGTCTCTTCTTGAAAGCCTCTAGTGATGGACCACCCACAACTTCTGGAGGCAAGCTGTTCCACAACTTCTGGAGGCATTGTTCTCACACTTAGGAAATTTCTCCATAGTTCTAGGCTTCTTCTCTCCTTGGTTAGTTTCCATCCATTATTTCTTGCCTTGCCTTCAGGTACTTTGGAAAATAGGTTGACCCCTTCTTCTTTCTGGCAGCCCCTCACATATTGGATGACTGTTATCATGTCTCCCCTGGTCCTTCTTTTCACTAAACTAGACAAACCCAAGTCCTGCAACCGTTCTTCATAGGTTTTAGCCTCCAGCCCCCTGATCAGCTGTGTGAAGGTCCTGGGCAGCAGCCTTCAGAAGGACAGGACCTACTGCATTCAAATGGAGTGAAGAGTTATACTTGTCCTTTCTGTGACCCTGCATCCATTCAGAAGCTCCATCGAATGGGTTTTAGATGGGGACTGCTAATTATTCAAGTCATCTTTAAACACTACTAGAAACAGTTTGGGCTGCTGATGTTTCTCCCACCCACCCTTAGTAGTTTTATTTTCATAGCTGGATTGTTTGGAATGATAGGGGGTCTTTGTCCAGAATGGTATAGGATCTCCAGCTTGAGGAGGGGGCTGGACAAGAAGACCTCCAAGGTCCCTTCCAACTCTGTTCTGTTCTGCATGGCCAGGTGAAAGAGTCACCTGATCCCAGGAGCATTCCTACTTAGCAGGACCTCTGTTCTCTTGCTCTGCTTACAGAGTCGTAATTCCTTCTCTCTTCCTGGTTTCTTGTCTTGAACGCCACGGGCCCCTTGTAGAGAAGAAATGGGCAAATGGTGGGTTGAAGCAGCCCAAAGTCCAAAGGAGTCTGCTAGCAGCTTTCCAGCAACTCATTTTGCTAGAAGGCAGAAGCCTTGTGGGCCAGAAAAGATGCTTCCAGTCTCCTTTGCTCTTTGGCTGCCTCAGACGAGCCTGGCTGCCCTCCTGTGATGACCGAGGTAAGGTAAACAGAGCAAGCAACCTGTTGGCCGTCATCTTGGTTGGATCTCTCCTTTCCTCGTTAAGTCTGGCAGGACATAGTGTATGCATAGACACACAGACACACACAAACGTGCAGGTGATGCTGCTGGTGGGTTGACTCTCCTGGGCCAGTCCCCCACCTACCCCTTTCTGGCTGCTGGGAAGGTCCCCTCCCTTAGGGCAACTGGGGCAACCTCTGGACCTCCCAGAGGGGCAGCGGATCTTGCAAGGGGTTGCTCTGGCAACAGCCTCTCTTCCCCCCCCCCTCCCAGGACTCGAGTTGGGTTGGGTGCTTCTAAATCAGGTGCTCCCTCTTGTCAAAGCCAGAGAGAAAGTCTAATAGCAGGATTAATGGCGGGAGGAAGGAGAGGGCTCCTTTCTTCTCCCCCGGGATGATAATTTGCAAGTCTTGCCAAGTGTCAGAGACTGTCAGGTGGATCTGCTGCTTGGGAGGGGGAGTAATATGGAAGGAGATAATTTTGCAAAGTGACTAAAGTGGATCAGGTTCTTCCCCCCCTCCCTCCCTCCCTCTGATGTAATGGAAGGGCTGCCTGCCGTTTCAAAGGAGGTGAAATGGATTTAAATAGGGGAGGGGAAGCAGCGGGAGGTGAGTGGGAGCTCCTTGAAGGGAGCCGGAGTGGAGAAAGCCGGGAAGGGGCTGGCAGCTGCATCGGGGAGGGGGTGAGGCTCCCCAGCTCCCAGGGCGATGCCTGCCCTTTAGCAGACCTTGGCTTATCCCTGCTGGACTCTGCCCAGGCAGGCGGATGCCAGGTTTAGATGTTGGGGATGCTGCTGGGCGGAAGAGGGGCTGGAGGGCCAGACGGGGGGGGGGGATTCCCTCCACCCAGAGGCAGAGCCCCTCCCATTCTGGCTCCGTGCAGACCTCCTGAGGAGGCCTAGCCCAGGTTGTGCCTGCGGTCTTTGCTGAAGAAGATGTCCTTCAGGGCAGACCAGAGCCCACCACCTCCCCTTTTGGGATGCAAGGTGCTGCGGCAGGGGGAGAATAGGGAACGTCAAAGGAGAGAGGGAAGGCAAAGGCTTTTCAGATGACACAGAAGGGGCTCTCATCCTGGTCTGAATGCTTGTCTGGGCCTGCCTCTGGGTCATGTGTGAGCCCAGGGTGACGTGCAAGGACCAGCTGGGGAGCGGATGGTGCCTGGGCCTCTGGGTCTCTGTGGCACAAGGGTGGAGAAGGATCCTGGGGTTTGGTGCAGGAGGCCAGAGGGGCCTTTGTGAGGGGTCCATCGGTGGCTAGGCATGGCTAGCCCCCTTCCCAAATGGTTGCTTTTCAGGCCTCCTAGTTGGGGGGGAGGCAAATTTGCCCCTCCCTTGAAGGAAGAAATAACTGGCCCTGCAGCAGAAGCATCGGAAACCTTGTGGGTTAAAATAGCCCTTGATAACAGTTAGAGGAACTTCCTTCGAAGGGCCTCCGACTCTTTCGCTGGTGGCGATAGTGACAAAGAGGCTTCTGAGTTTCCTCTTTCTAACTTTGTTAGAGAAATCCAGTGGAGCCGGGTGCGCTGGGAGGTGTGTGTGGGGCCTCTGAAGAGCAGCAGGGCGGATCTCCTACCAATTTAAGGGCTCCTCCTTTCCTGCTGATCAATTGGGGGGAGGCGTTCACTTCTCTGGTGGAGAGAAGTCAGGGAGAAGTGGGAAGCCTGTACTTGCAGAACATCTGCTAACATTAAAGGGTCAGCTGTGGGCTCCAGGGGTCATTTTCTGGCCCCATTTCCTTCTGCTTCTGCCCCATCTGTAGTTGCCTGAAAACAAAACAACAACACAATCCTCCCCAAGACCAGCAGGGCAGCCGACCGCAAGGTCAAGAGTCCTCAGTTCCCTGGTTATAAGACCGGTGATGGGCGCAGTGGTTAGAATGCAACATTGCAGGTTAAACTCTGCCCACAGTCAGGCGTTCGATCCTGACCGGCTCAAGGTTGACTCAGCCTTTCGTCCTTCCAGTGTCAGTAAAATGAGGACCCAGATTGTTGAGGGCAATAGACTGACTCTGTAAACTGCTTAGAGGGGGCTGTAAAGCACTCTGAAGAGGTATATAAGTAAGTGCTAAGTGCTATTTTCCCAAAGGCTGCATTTTCTGATTTAAAATGGTATAAAATGTTAGACCATCTTCTGGTCTGAAATAGTATAAGGTCTCCTGTTTGAGCAGGGAGTTGGACTAGGAGACCTCCAAAGTCCCTTCCGATTCTGTTATACTGATTTTCACCAGGTTGCAATAAACAACTAAAACAATAAACAATTAAAACAACAAAATAAGAATCAAACCCTAAACTCAACAATACAGCATAAAGACATTGACAAATGTGGTGGGGCCAATCAAGAATCCAGGGATGCCACCATCGCCCTGCAGAAAATCTGGCTTGGCCACTCTAGGAGAAGACACCGGAATTGGTGCCAGTCAGACTTTGTTGCAAGGCCATTCCCAGGTGGCGGACACCTCAGACAAAGAGCATCTCTGGGTCCCCACGTCCCCACGGCTTGTACCTGGGGAGCCCTCCGCACCCCTAGTTATGATGAGTGCAGTGGGTGAATCGGTTCTCCTTGGCAAAAGCGGCCCCGCTGTGGGGGCTGGAGGCCGATGCGGTGCTACAGTGCGGGGTCCGTGGCAGTCAGGGTTCTGGCCCACACGGCAGCCATCTCTGCCTCTGCTGTTGGAAATAATTCTTCTCCTCCCCCCGCTTTGTAGAAGCAGCTGGCAGGCTGGCAGCATCAGTTACCTGGAGGAGGGGGGGCGAGAAATGAATTGGGGTCTCTGGAGGACCAAAATCTTGTGGATTTGGCCTTCCTTGAAATGCAGACCCTGTGCAGAATCTGACTCCCCCCTCCCTATTTCTGTGCCCCCACCCCTTCTTGCTCTCCTCTGGTCAATCCCTGAAAGAATTTCTGAATCTGAAATACCATCCTCTCCCTTGCTGATGTGGTTTCCCCTTCAGGGATCTGGGGGTGGGGTGGGGGCTGATCTCTGCATCCCACTCCTCCCAGTTCTGGGCTGGGGGAGGCCTGGGCTGGCTGTGTTAGGTCCGCTGTCCCCCATTTGAGGACTCCACCCGCTTTCCTTGGCAAAGGCTTAAAAGTGACAGTTCGTTGCCCAGCTCCTGTGTAATTTAAAATCTCCTGCAGGGGTAAATGGGCCCACAACTGAAGGCGCATTGTGCCTTGGCACTGCTTTGCAAAAGGCTGTTTGCAGGTGAGGAGTGTGGCATAAAGAAAACATGCCAGCCGGCCACCTTTTGTGGAGAAATTGCATAGATGCAAAATTCTGCAAAGGGCAGAAACTGCTGGAGCCATGGGGGGAGCAAATGCCAAGGCTGATTGTTTAAGGAACTGGTTGCCCTCCCACACACCTTAACCCCGGGCACCTGCTCTGTGGCTAATGAACACAGCCTTGGCAGGAGAGAGCAAGGAAGTGTACCTTGCCCATTGCAGCCCTATTGTCTTTTTCAAAGGCAACGTGCTGAATGACTGAAAAGGGCGGAGGCACACCTTCCCTGACCTCTGCATTGAGTTGCCGGTTGCTACAAAAGTGTAAATAAAGACCTCTCCCCCCCCCCCCAATGCTGGTTCCCACTCCATTCTTTGTAGCATGAAAGGTGAGGGTGACTTAAGGATTAAATGAGCAAAAGTGGATAATTAACTCAGGAGAAACATGATGGCGTGGGGGAGAGGCCAGATCAGAAGAGCAGAGGACAGGCAAAGTACAATTTTTAAAGAGTTAGGCATTTTAAAAGACTTATGTACGAAGGAGAGACCAATTTATGGACCGCTTCAAAATAAGAAGGGCTCCTACGGCCCAAAGGCTCCAGTTCTTCAATTGAGTAACTGTCTTGTTACGTTGGAGAGATGGGAGTTGCTTGCTCTGATCAAACGCTTTGGCTGTGTGCTTAAGAAGATCCAACACTATAGCAGGGTTTCCGAACCTTAGCAACTTTAAGAGGCATGGCTGGCTGTGGAATTCTTGGAGCTGAAGTCCACACATCTTAAAGTTGTGAAGCTTCAGAAACACTACATTTGAGTTCGGAGGTTTCATTACTAGCTGCCTGGAAATACAGCTGTCTATAGATTCTCCACCTTCCTGTGGATGAGTAGTGATTCTTACACAACCAACCAGTGATATGTAGCGCAGGTTCAAAGGGATCCGGCCCAGCCACCTGCCAGGCTGGATTTGGGGTGCCTTAAACGCGGCTTGTATTTGGGATAACTGGAAAAGCCTCTACTGGTCGAGAAATTGGCAGCCTGGGTTTTAATTGGTCCAACCAGGCTTGTTCAAAGGACCCAGAATTACAATGAAAAGGAGCTTAGATTGGTGGCCGGTTGGTTCCTGGGCCAAATTCAGATGCTCTTTTATGATTCTGAACGGACGGTGCTCCAGAGTATCTGTAGTCTTTATGGTCCAGCTGTCTAATAGCCACTTCTGTGTGAGCTTTTGGGGAGTAGAGTTTAAATTCTTTTCTGGTACTTTAATGCACTCCTGATATCTGATGTAATGGCTGCCATTACAGGTTTTTAAAAACTTCAAGAGAAGTTTTTATTTATTTTATTTATCATACTTAGAAACCGCCCATCTCCCTCAAAGAGGGACTCTAGGCCATGTACAAATAAAATATTATAAACATAAAAACATATTAAACATAAATTGAATATAACATTTAAAATAGAGGCAAGGATAATTAATCGTAGGAGCCAGTTTGCTGTAGTTGTTAAGGCACTAAGCTAGAAAGTGGGAGACGGTAGAAAGCTGGCTGGGTGACCTTGGGCCAGTCCCCCCCCCTCTGCTCAACCCACCTAAGGGTGGTGGTTGTGGGGAAAATAGAAGGAGGAAAGAGGATTATGTCAACATTGCAACAACCTGAACTGAAGCCATTTTCACTTCGTTTTAGGTTGCCACATATTTAGAAAGCAGGAGGGAGGGGGTGTAGTTCTGAGTTAGCCAAAACAATTTCATGCATGGGAACGAAGGTCATGACTGATAGCATTTTGGCGGGCTGGAGAGCTGGGAGGAGCACCCAATTTTCTACTAATTGGTGAATGTGATTTATGACACCTAATTGGGGTGGGAATTGCAACTTGTAACTTTGTGGGGGAAAGGGGTGCAAGTGGGCTTGTTGATTATATACCTGGCTCCCTGCTATGTATCAACAGCCCTGCCTGAGCTGGCCGACGTGATAGCCGGGGTGGCGGTGGAGACCCCCAGACTTATGGTCTTGGGGGACTTCAACTTGCCATCAGCGGGCGGGACGTCGGCGGCAGCTCAGGAGTTCTTGGCTTCCATGACG
>NW_015386513.1:639552-657655 GCF_001527695.2 Protobothrops mucrosquamatus | reverse complement strand
TTATTATTATTATTATTATTATTATTGTAACCAAGGGGAGGGGAATTCAGTCTTGGGTTCACCTTTGTATGTGCCGTTATTTTGTAGCCAAATAAAAATGTTCCTTGAGGAAGAATTCCTTGCCTTGAAGTTCTTTTAATTGGTCTCATCTACCGGAACCATGACATATTACTTATGTTTGTCACCTTGAGTTGTTTGTAAACATAATAAAGGTAGGAAATAAATATAAAGGTTATAACTATAAATGGAAACTAATCAAGGAGAGAGCAACCTAGAACTAAGCAAAAATTTCCTGACAGAACAATAAACCAGTGGAATGCTTGGTAGGTGTACCATCACTGGGGTTTTTTAAGAAGGCAGGCAAGGCGGGGGCAAGAAGGCTGGGGGTCCTCAGAGGTGGTGCCTACTCTTGGCTGCAGCTGGGGAGGGGCTGATGCCAATTCTCTGGACAGCAGAGATGGGCAAAGAGTGGGGAGAGGCAGCCAGCCTCTCCTGGGGGGCTGGACATGGCTGGGATGGTGAGATTTATAGTCCAGCAGGACTGCAGGGGACAAGGGGCTTCTTTCTTTCATTCTGAAATCAGAGTAGATTACACATTTTTGAAATGAAACTCTTCTGTCTCCAAGACTGATGAGTAATCAACAGGTTTGCGCTGTTCGAAGAGGCCAAATGAATGAAAAATGGCTTGCCACATCTCCAAATCGTTCCTAGCCATTTCATGGGGTCTTGTTCTGATTCAGAAATGCCCCAGAGGAGAGAAGCATGTCAGAACTGGAAAGCGGCCCCTTTGGACTGCAGCCATAGCCTGCTGTTCCTTGCTCAGAAATGACAACAGCCCCCCCTCCAGCCCCCCCTCTTCAGGCTGCAACAAAGCACCCCCAAGGCATTGCAAAAGCAGCAGCCCTAGAGCAGGTGCCCTCTCTTCAAAGCCCTAGAGCAGGTGCCCTCTCTTCGGCTGATCTCTTGGGGGGGAGGGAGGGGGGATGCTTCTCTGGAGCCCTGGGGCCCCTGGGCCCGGGTGTATGAGCAGACCTGGCCGGTCTGCTGTGGCTTCTCCTCCAGGGGAGCAACAAGGAAAGATGCTCTGTCCCTTCCTCACCCAGAAGCGACGAAAGCAGGGCCTGTAAGAAGAGAAGGGCGGTGGGATTCCCTGCAAGGCTCCATTGCAGAGTCTGGCTATGGAGGGAGAGAGAGAGAGAAGGGGGGGCAGGAGGAAAGAGGGGGGGCGGTTCCTTTCCATGAAGTGGGCTTCCCGAGTCCTTTGGGGACATCAGGTTGACCCATTGCCTGACCCTCTGCCAGACCCACCTCTGAGATGCTGCAGGAACTCTCTGGGGGGGGGGAAGAGGGCAAAGAATGAGAGCCTTACTTGTCCCCCCCCCCTGCTGCCGCCACCTCTCTGCCCTTGGGCTTTAGACTGGCAACTAGTCCAGAGTCTGGGAGCTGCTTGCAGGATCTGGCAGGAGGGCCGGAAAACAGGAGCACCAGCACAGCAGCCCAGAAACAGGCAGAGCAGCCTCTCCTGCCATGTCCAGATTCCTTTTAAATAGGGCATCGGATCAATATGGAGAATCGGAAGCTTTTCTTGGGTTGCATGTCATTCACTGGCGGAAGCGGCGTTTTTCAAGGGGTCCTGGTCCTGCCCATCGACAGCAGCAAAATGGGGTTGAAGGAAGGAGAGGTGACCCCTTTGGCAGGCCTGGTGGGTGGGTGGGTGGGTGGCATCAGCTGTTCAGGTCTGTTCAGCCTGCAGAAAATAACATTTGGGGGAGTTTCCACAAGGAGGACATCACCCTCACCAGTCCAAACAAAGCGTGCAGCATGCCAGTCTTTTTCTCCTGAAAGATTTTCTTTTTTGTGGAAACAAGAAATAAAGAAGGCAGATGAAGCCCTGGGAAAATGGGAGGCGGGAAGGGTCCAGATGGACGGTGGTGACATTTGATGAATCAGGCTGGAGGATTACACAATGGGGACTTTGTCTGGAGGCATCCCAGTTCTCTTCACCCTTCACTTGCCCGCCAAGACTTTAAACCTCCTTGAACTTTTTAAAAGGGGGGGGGGCAAAGAATTTGCAAAATGCGGCAAGGTGCCCTGCTTCCCCAGGAAGGCCCCTTGTCCTCCTCTTGGCAGGCAGAGAAGGCTGGCTGGGGTGTCTCCTGCTGGGGAAGCAACAGCCACGCAGGAAGAGGAGCAGGGGCAAGGTGGACCAGCTGCCCCAGCCTCATGCAAGGTAGCACGAGAACCTCAGGCAGGTCTGCGCCCAGGCTCCGGCCAAGCAGGGTGGGGGAAAGAACGGCTTCCACTGCCGGGTCTTCTCCAGACGACCAACCCTGCAGCTCCCTCCAGGCCTGCACAGAGCCTAGCTCAGAGGTGGCAAACCTATGGCACGGGTGCCAGAGGCGGCACTCAGAGCCCTCTCTGTGGGCATGCGCGCCGTCGCCCCAGTCCTAGGCCTTCAGCTGGGTTTTACAAAACCTTTTCGCTTTAGGCCTCCGCTGCCGTGTGCACAAAAATAAAAAGGTTCAATCAGTCAATTTCAACTTCTCGCGGGAAAAAAAATGATCTTGCAAAGTTGGAATCGATTGGTTGAACTTTTTAGTCCCACCCAGTCTGCCGTTACCACCGCAGCCATGCCCACCCAATTGGCCACACCCACCCAATTGGCCACACCCAGCCGGCACTCGACGATGCATAAGTGGATTTTGGGTTGCAGTTTGGGCACTCGGTCTCTAAAAGGTTCGCCATCACTGGCCTAGCTGGAGCACCTGCTTCCCTCCAGCCTGCTGGGCTGCACCTGTGGCCCTTTGGTGCCCTTTGACTTCGTACCAAAAGCTCCCTTTGGCTCCTGCACAGCCTCTGAGGGACGAGTCCTCCATCTGGGCCTGGAGAAAATGGGCCAAATGACTTAGAAATGGAGGTCTGCTGTACTGTTTTGATCTGAATGCGAACCCTGCCCCATCCTTGGGGCTACACAGATGTATAAGAAGGAGCTAAGTGGCGGAAGCCACATTTCCCATCAGGATATTGGCAAAGGAGGGCCAGGAACTGAAGACCTTCCTTGTGGGGCACCAGGCAAGATGGAAGTGGCAAGGCTGTATGGAGGGGGGCTCTTTGGAAGGGGTCCTTCTCTGCTCTTGAGGCCCCAATATCGGGATACCCCCCCACACCCTTTCATCCCTTAGCAGGATTTCCAGGTTGAGGTTTTTGGATTGCAGGGCTGGGCAAAGCTGCCCTCCGTGAAGCCCCCTTCGACATTCCAGAGCTGCGTTTCTCACCCTTGGCCAATTGAAGAGGGTGGACTTCAACTCCCAGAATTCCCCAGCCTGCTGTGCTCCCCCTAGCACAGGGGTAGGCAACCTTGGCTCTTTTATGACTCATGGACTTCAACTCCCAGAATTCCTGAGCCAGCATAGCTGGCTCAGGAATTCTGGGAGTTGAAGTCCACGAGTTATAAAAGAGCCAAGGTTGCCTACCCCTGCCCTAGCACTTTCTATAAAGATTATCTGTGCTGTCAACATTTGCTCTCCACTTTGTTGAACTGTGAAATTCTGAAAAATCCCCTTGTCTGGTGTGAGGGAGTGCTAATGCATGGCAGCCTGCTTGTAGCTCACGCCCCCCCCTTAGGTGTGAGGTTCAACCTTTACCTGCAAAAGTACATCTTAGCCTTGGGACCACAGTGCATTCTGCAGAGCTGTAGCCGTGAGCACGTGGGTGTGGTGCGCATGTGGAGAAAAAGAGTGGCTATGTGCTAGTGTGGAAACTTCTAAGCAGGGGGTGGGGGTGGGTTGTAAAATTACTGGGGGTACTTTCCAGCTTAATTTATGCCCAGCATACTCCATCCAGATCAGAACAAGCACCCACGACACTCAGCTCAACTAAACAATAATAAAGCCTGATGTTTATTTATGAAACATCTGCAAACAGCACAAGCAGTTAACTGGCAGAAAGGGATTAAAAGCAGGGAGAGAGGGAACAACAGGCAAGAATTCGTATTAGCAGCCAATCGATCAATCAATCAATCAGAACTTTCTAGTGCTGCTGGACACAAGCCCTGTGGACAGTCCCCAAGGGAGGGGCCTTGGGCTCTTCTAGCCTTATCACTCTTATGTACATAACACAGATATGAACAGGGATGAGAAGGAGGCCACCAGGTGATCTTCCTTCATTTTCTACCCATTCAAGACATCATCTGGGGGAAGGGGATGAGGTATCCAACAGGAGGAGTGGAGATATGTCTATTGTTATTATATGTCTCTAAATATCACTTAAGCAAAAACAGCCTTACACCTACTCATTAGCCCCACTGGATGCAGTGGAGAGGTGAGTGCACATTAAACATGATTAATAATAATCTTAGTTTTCAAAGCTATCTGTGCTGCTGGTTTAAATTACCTGGGGGTGCCCCGTATTCGGTTAATCCAGAAAACGTGGGCAGGACCTTGCTAGAGTGAGACGGAGAGGGAAGGTCTCCTTGGCAGAAACCTCCCTTTGAAAGGCTTCCACTTCTTCCCAGTTCCCATCTTTTCCACCTTATTTTGCCCTCCTTCTGGTCCTTCTCCCTGCAGCCTGCTGCTTTCTTGCCCCCCCCCCCGCCCCATGGCATCTCCTGCAGTAAACACCATCAGGGGCGAGTGTGCCCCAGGCGTTTCCAGGGGTGTAAATGCATTTGTCAGTGTGAACCACGTTGCCTTTTGCTAACTGGCCAACAACTGAATCTGTCTGAGTTTATTTTGGATTTCGCCCTTCTTTTTTAGGCATGAATTCAGAGATTGTGGGCAGCACTTGGCCTCTGCTCCAGGGTTAGCCGTGTCACTTGGCAGGGCCATTGCTCTTGGCTGCCTGATGGACTCCTGCTGAGCCCGGTGGGGACTGTGGCTGGCTTGGAATCCCCTGCCTCCCCTTTCTGCCTCCCCATTGATACCATGCTGGCTGGCATTACTGGCTGCAGCAGTCTGGGGGCACTGCTAGGCACGGGTCGTGGCTGGGTGGGCCAAAGGAAGCACCTGCTGGTCTTGTGGGCGGCTGCTTTTTCCCAAAGGCAAACTTGAGATGGTCTGTTGAAAACAGGAAGTGGTTCTGCAAAAAGCAAAAAGCAAAACACCAGCCTTGAAAGAGATGAAACAGATATCCAAATAACGCAGGTTCTCTGAAGCAGCGTCTCAGGGAAGGAGAAGATCCCTCCCAGGGATAGCATTCTTTGCCATTTGGTGGAAACAACCACAGCTTTCCTGGACCCCCAATGGGGCATCTATAGGGCATGGTCAAAAAAGTCAAGATGGTGTCCATGACAGTGAGTGAAGCTCTGCCTGGTTTTTATGTGCAACCGATAAAACTGCCATCTGTTTATATACTTAACAGCAGCAGACTACACCTCCGACTTCCAAACAATTTCTAATATATTTTTTGGGTTCTTCCTGTAATTACCATGAGAGTTAAAACCACTTTGGGACATAACTAGACCTCAGGAACTTCCTCAGGAGAGGTGGTGATGTTGCCTTTAACCCCAAACAGAAGCCAAAATCTGTGGAGTTTAGATGTTAATTGGGGATCCAGAATTGGAGATGGATGATCTGATTCCTGCAGCAAAAAAAACTTTTCAATTTTGCCTGCTATTTTCCTTTTGAAAGAACACATTTTATTAAAGCAATCCTCTTATTTAACTGAACAAAACAAACAATGGAGAAAGGAAAACAAGGGAAGGAAAAGAATACATAGAGCAGTGGTGGGATTCAGCCAGTTCGCATCAGTTCAGCAGAACCGGTAGCTAATTTTTTGTTGCCCAGACCCAGAACGGACTTCCGGAAGCGGCATCCACACAGAGAACCGGTTGTTCACATATTCACCACTGACATGGAGGCTTCTCATCAGGATGTCCCCAACAGTGGACCAGGGGATCAGGCTGCTGAAAGCAGCCGTGTCACATCCCAAACTCCACCCCTTTTGTCTTTTTGAGCAACACCGCAGACACACCCGCGATGGGCGGACATTTTTGTCATTCTGATGAAAGCTGCAAGATCCTCTGGAGGCCACCAGAGGATCTTTTGACCTGTGTATCTCAGGCAGTCAAAATGCATGAATGAGTGAACTGCATTTCATCCTAATGGTCCCGTTCATAGCCTCTGACCATAAAGAACTTGTTCATCTGTCGCAAGTCCATCCAGTCTTACATCCCAGGAGTACCGGAGCCTCTAGCAGGAGTTCCCAATGAGGGTGGAAGTTCATTCTCCGAGCTTGTGGGTTGGTTTCCGAATGTTTCGTTACCAGGCTAGGTAACATCTTCAGCAGAGTTTAAGGGATGCCATTGTTGGTTTTCTTCTTTGTGTGGTCAGTAGGTCTTGTGATGGAGAGGTCATGTCAGCTGAGGGTCATTGGGAGGTGAACTGCTGGTTGGGGGGACTTGTGTGGGATGGTTGGGGGTTGGTGCCATCTCTGCTTGGCTGTGTGGTTGGTTTGGATCCTGAGGGGTTTGTAGGCTGGTGGTAGGTCAGTGTGTCCGTGGATGGAGCTGCTTGTGGAGTGCCAGGCTCCGATGAATTCCCGAGCGTGGTGGGTGGCCGATGAGTCTTGTGTTGCTCCAATCGAATTGGAGCTGTTCGGTGTCAGTGTGAGTAGAGATTAGGGATAGGAAATGTGGCTGCCAAATGGTGTTTATTGATTCTGGTTTTCAATTGATGTGATGTTTGTCCCACGTAGAATTGGTTGCAATGGTTACAGTTGATTTTGTAAATTACATTGTTTCTTTCATCCTTCTGTATCTTGTCTTTGGTTCCGGATAATTCCTGGTGGAGTGTTCCCAATCTTGGCACATCTTGAAGATGTGTGGAACTCAATTCCCAGAATTGAGGCTGGGGAATTCTGGGAGTTGAAGCCCACACATTTTAAAGTTGCCAAGATTGGAAATCCCTGGCCTACAGTGTCGATGGGCTAGGTTTTCAGCCAAGAGAAGGCCGCAGAGAGCCCCTTCCCTCAGTTCCACATAGTAGATATGCAATTCAAAAGAACACGAACCTGTGTGAGAAAAACACGGCCTGCCTCAATGGCAGAGTAATACATATACTGACCTGGTCGAGACTAGAATGTCGGGCTATTGCAAGCAGATGGCTCTGAGTGGGGCACCATTCTAGTTGCATCTCCAACAAGCCCCCTCATTCCTTGGCAGTCAGAGGATTCCTGCATGGCCTTTCCACCTGAGGTTCACCCTTGGCTCTACAGGTTTGCCCAGGCAGAAGCATCCCAGCTGCCTCCCCTCCCCCAAACAACTTCCTTCCCTCCGGGGTCTCCCCTTGCATCAGCCCACCTCTCCCAATTGGCTGTGGTAAATGGGGCAAGGCAGGTAGTCTCCCTGGTCAGAAGACATTTGGGTGTGTCCTGCAGTGGGCTGGTCTCCTCCCTTCCTCTCTTCTGCAGAGAACAAAGGATCTCCCCCCACGAGACATTTCTCTCCCAGGGTTTGACAGCTCTGTCAGCTCTCAGCTGGGAATGAGTCGGTGCCCTGTTTACAGACCATCTCTCGGGAACCTCTCCTTTCTTCCATTCCTCCTTTGTTTCTGCCTCTGGATACCCCGGTGGTTGGGGGGACAAGCTGCACTCATGACTGTATAAGGGAGAAAACATGGAAGCTCAGCTCAGGGGCTTCCCTTCCTTTCCCTCTTCTTTGCTGTCATTTTTTAAAAATAGTAGCGCAAAAGAGGGAGGAGATTGGGATCCTGCATTTTAACATAAGGAGGCCATGGGAAATTTGCTTGCTCAGTTTTAGTGGCCTTTGCACAATTATGAGAAAATACAGGGACTCATTCCCCTTTTCAACTCGCCTGTTCTCTGTTTGGAACAAATTCTGCTTGGAAAAGCTGCTTGTTCACTACATGGATGTAAACCATCAATAAATAAAACAGAACAGTGTAAACAGAATTGCTAAGACACCCCGATAGAATCAAAACTGACATATTTCCAAGACTTGCCAAAATAAAAACATTTGGGAATGAAGGTCTTACAAACAATATGTATGTGTGTTTATGTCCGTGCGCCCATGTGTGTGTGTGCACGTGCAGTTGCGATCCACCCAGTAGCTGCTTCCTTGCGGCATCTTCACTTGATGAGCCACTAGAGGAAGATGATTTTTTAAACATCCTTTTCATCACCCGAAGGCACCCAGACTTCAAAAGCAGCTGATATTTAGCAAAGGTAATTGATGTTAGCAAGCCATGAAAACTTCCCAAAATGGGACCCCAAGGCAGGCTAGGGCAGCTTGGCCAAGCTGAGAAGGGCAGGCTCAGCTCAGGAGGAGGAAGGGAGATCAGTAAAGCAGGCAGCCTTTCTCTTTGAGAAATGTAGAAGGAAAGGAACACAGTAATTTATCCAAGATCAATCAGAATAGAGCTGGAAGGGACCTTGGAGGTCTTCAGGTCCAACACTCTGCTCAAGCACGAGACCCCAGACCATTTCAGATAGATGGCTGTCCGGTCTTTTCCTAAAAACCTCCAGTGATGAAGCACCCACAACTTCTGAAGTCCACCCGTTCCACTGGTTAATTGTCCTCACTATTAGGAAGTTTCTCCTTAGTTCCAGGTTGCTTCTCTCCTTGATTAGTTTCTATCCATTGATTTTTGTCCTGCCTTCAGGCGCTTTGGAAAATAAATTGACCCCCTCCTCTTTGTGGCAACCTCTCAAATACCGGAAAACTGCTATCATATCTCCCCCCCAGTCCTTCTTTTCTATAGACCAGCCAAACTGAAATCTGCAACTGTTCTTCATATGTTTCAGTCTCCAGGCCTTTAATCATCTTAGTTGCTCTTCTTTGCACTTTTTCTGAAGTCTCAACATCTTTTTTGTAATGTTGTGACCAAAACTGGATGCCGTATTCCAGGTATATAAATAACTCATACTTTGCATCAGTCTTCACACAAAGAGAAACCATAGCCCAATATACCCAAAAAACCACTGCAAAAGACAAACTAGAAACAAAAATTAAAATAAGCAAGAAAATGGTAAGAGAACACCTATCCAACCTAGACGAATATAAATCACTGGGCCTGACAGATTACATCCCAGAGTTCTGAAGGAGCTGGCAGATGTTATCTCAGAACTGCTGTACCACATCTTTCATAAATCCTGGAGCACAGGGGAAGTACCCAAGGACTGGGAAAGGGCTGATGTAGTTCCCATCTTCAAGAAAGAAAAAAAACGGACAGGAAACTACAGACCAATCAGTCTAACATCAATACCTGGGAAGATCCAGGAAAAGATAATCAAAAAGCAGTTCTGCGAACAACTAGAAGCAAACAAAGTCATAACTAGCAGCCAGCATAGGTTTGTCAAAAACAGATCATGCCAAAGCAACCTTTATTCATTCCTCGATAAAATGACTAAACTAATAGACAGTGAAATACTGTGGACGTAGTATACTTAGACCTCAGCAAGGCATTTGATAAGGTAGACGCAACCTACTCCTTGGTAAGAGAAGCAACCTAGAATTAAGGAGAAACTTCCTGACAGTGAGGACAATTAACCAGTGGAACAGCTTGCTTCCAGAAATCGTGGGTGCTCCATCACTGGAGGTTTTTAAGAAGAGACTAAACAATCAGCTGTCTGAGATGGTATAGTTTCTCCTGTTTAAGTGGGGGGCTGGACTATAGAAGACCTTCAAGGTCCCTTCTATTCTATTCTATTCTATTCTATTCTATTCTATTCTATTCTATTCTATTCTATTCTATTCTATTCTATTTCACGTTATTTTGATTCTATGCCTCTGTTTATGCAACCAAGGATTGTATTAACTTTTTTGGCTGCTGCGCACACTGCTGGCTCATATTTAAGTGATCATCCCTCTCACAGTTACTGTTTTTGAGCCAGATTTCACCTAATCTGTACTTGTGTCCTGCTTAAGTGTCAAACCTTGCTTTTCTCATTAAATTTCATGTTGTTGGATAGAGCCCATTGTTCAAGTCTTTCAAGATCTTTTTGGATCCTGAGCTTGTCTTTTGGGGGTGTTGGCTATTCCTGTCAGCTTAGTGTCATCTACAAATTTGATCAGTTCCCCTTTTAGTCCCTCATCTAAGTCATTTATGAAGATATTGAGACAGAACCCTGTGGCACCCCACGGCTTACTTCCCTCCATGTGGATGTAGTAATTCTCTTAACAATTATCTTGCTTAGCAACAGAAATTTTGGGCTCAATTGTGGTCGTAAGTTGAGGACTATCTGTATATAATCTGTAACTGGAAGCTGGGAAAGATCCTTTGACCGGTTCCTATTCTCATGGCACCCTGGATGGATGCAAACCAGGCCAGTTATGATCTGGGGAAAGACACGGTTGATTATGGGTGGAGTATTGAATAGAGTAGAGCTGGAAGGGACCTTGGAGGTCTTCTAGCTCAACCCCTTGCTCAAGCAGGAGAACCTATACCAGTAGTGGCGAACCTATGGCACGGGTGCCAGAGGCGGCACTCAGAGCCCTCTCTGTGGGCACGGGCGCTGTCGCCCCAGTCCTAGGCCTTCAGCTGGGTTTTATAAAACCTTTTTGCTTTAGGCCTCCGCTGCCGTGTGCAAAAAAAAAAAAAAGGTTCAATCAATCAGTCATTTTCAACTTCTCGCAGGAAAAAAAAAGATTTTACAAACTTGGAATTGATTGATTGAACTTTTTAGTCCCAGTCAGTCTGCTGTTACCACCGAAGCCATGCCCACCCAATTGGCCACACCCAGCCAATGGGCCACACCCACCTTGCACCCAACGATGCATAAGTGGGTTTTGGGTTGCAGTTTGGGCACTCGGTCTCTAAAAGGTTCGCCATCACTGACCTATACCATCTCAGACAGGTGATTGTCTAGTCTCTTCTTAAAAACCTTCAGTGATGGAGCGCCCACAATTTCTGGAGGCAAGCTGTTCCACTGGTTAATTGTCCTCACTGTTAGGAACTTTCTCCTTAATTCCAGGTTGCTTCTCTCTTTGGTCAGTTTCCAACCATTGTTTCTTGTCCTGCCCTCTGGTGCTCTGGAGAATAACGTGACCCCCCCTTCTTTGGGGCAGCCCTTCAAATACTGGAATACTGCTATCATGTCTCCCCTGTTTCTTCTTTTCTTTAGACTAGCCAAACCCAAGTCCTGCAGCCGTTCTTCGTATGTTTTAGTCTCCAGGCCTTCGATCATTTTAGTTGCTCTTCTCTGATTTTTTTCCAAACTCTCAACATCTTTTTTGTGATATGGTGACCAAAATTGGCTGCAGTATTCGAGGTGTGGTCTTACTAAGGGCTTTATAAAGCGGTACTAATACCTCATGTGATCTTGATTCTATGCCTCTGTTTATACAACCCAGGATTATATTAGCTTTTTTGGCTACTGCTGCACACTGCTGGCTCATGATTAAATGATCATCCACTAGGACTCAAAGGTCCCTCTCATAGTTACTGTTTTTGAGCCAGTCTCACCTAATCTGTACTTATACCTTTGATTTTTCTTGCCTAAATGTAAAACTTTGCTTTTCTCCACATTAAAATTCATTTTGTTGGATAGGACCCATTGTTCAAGTCTGTCAAGAACTTTTTGGATCCTGAGTTTGTCTTCTGGAGTGTTGGCTACTCCTGCCAGTTTGATGTCATTTGTAAGTTTGATGAGTTCCCCTTCAATTCCCTCGTCTAAGTCATTGATGAAGATATTGAAGAGTACTGGGCCTAAAACGGAATCTTGTGGTACCCCACTGCTTACTTCTCTCCATGTGGATATAGTGCTGTTGAGGACTACTTGTTGAGTATGGTTTGCCAGCCAGCTACAGATCTATCTGGTGGTGATGTTGTCTATTCCACTTTTTTCTAGCTTACCAAAGAGTAGGTTGTGGTCTACTTTATCAAATGCCTTACTGAAGTCTAAGTAAACTACGTCCACAGAATTTCACTGGTCTATTAGTTTAGTCACTTCGTCGAAGAATGAAATAAGATTGGTTTGGTGTGATTTGTTTTTAACAAAACTGTGCTGGCTACTAGTTATAACTTTGTTTGTTTCTAGTTGTTCGCAGATCTGTTTTTTGATTATCTTTTCTAGGATCTTCCCAGATATTGATGTTAAACTGATTGGTCTGTAGTTTCCTGGGTCCATTTTTTCCCTTTCATGAAGATGGAGACCACATCAGCCCTTTTCCAATCCTCAGGTACTTTCCTGGTGCTCCAGGATTTATGAAAGATGTGGTACAGCAGTTCTGAGATAACATCTGCCAGCTCCTTCTGGGATGTAATCTGTCAGGCCCCAGTGATTTATATTCGTCTAGGTTGGATAGGTGTTCTCTTACCATTTTCTTGTTTATTTTAATTTTTGTTTCTAGTTTGTCTTTTGCAGTGGTTTTTTTTTGGTATGTTGGGCTATATGTTGGGCTATAGTTTCTTTTTGTGTGAAGACTGATGCAAAGTATGAGTTAAACAGCTCTGCTTTCTCCCTATTGCCTGTTATTTCCTTCTTCTCTCTTTAGTGGACCTACAGTTGACTTTTTTGTTGTTGTTAATATGTTGGAAGAAACTTTTTTTTATTATCCACGATTTCTGTCTTTGTTCGTTCTGAGCCTTTGCTTTCCTGACTTCATCTTTGCATCTTCTGGCTGTCTGCTGATAATTGGCCTTAGCTTTCCATTTTTTTGTATTTGCCCTTTTTGTCTTTCAGTTTATCAGAGAAATCTTTGTGCAGCCATGCTGGTTTTTTCTTGAATTTCTTGTTTTTCTTTTTCAGTGGTACTGTACTGGTCTGGGATTTTATGATTGCATTTTTCAGAGTTTCCCACGATTCTTGGGTTGTTTTCCCCTTTAGGATTTTCATCCATAGGATCTTTCCTGGGTTCTCTCTGAATTTGTTAAAGTCAGCTCTTTTGAAGTTCAAGACACTGGTTGGATTGTTTTCTGTTAGTAGTGTTTGCGTTATATTAAATTCCAGTATGACGTGGTCACTTTTGCCCAAAGTTCCGGCAACTTCAACTCCCTCTATCACTTCTTCTCTATTAATTAGAATTAAGTCCAGTATAGCTTTACGTCTAGTTACCTCCTCCACCTTTTGGAGACAAAGTTGTCGGCTAGGTTGGTTAGGAATCTGTTTGGTCTCCCACTCGCTGCAGAGTTTGTCTCCCAGTTGATATCTGGATAGTTGAAGTCTACCATTACTACTGTGGTGTGCTTTCTACATACATTTGTTAATTGGTTGGTAAAGAGTTCATCTATTTCTTCTGATTGGTTGGGTGGCCTGTAATATACACCTATGGTAATGTCACTTTTTTTTTCTTTTATATTGACCCATATACATTCTGGAGAGATTTTATCTTGGATCATGTGCATTTCTGTAGATATGCAGTGTTCTCTTACATATAGTGCATGTATTGGTAGAGGAGTATCAGTCACTGTCCAATCAGAGATGTGTGAATTGGGCAAATTTGTATTCCTCCTCTGTCTCTCCTTCCCTACATGAAACACAGCAAAGTCTCTAAGCTGCCATGTGTGTTCTCTTGATTAGCATCACATGTAAAGGCTGTCATGCAGACCTTCTCTTGGTGTGGACGCTGTGCAGTGGTGACCTGCTACCATCTGAAATGCTCTCCCCTCTCTTCCTATTGGCCTCTGCTTGTCTGCCAGCAAGTCCAGGGGTAGCAGGAGCAGATGCAGTGCCAGGTGGCCTCTGTGTTGCGCACTTTGGCCTCCTTGCCCCTGCCCAGCAAAGTCTGTGGGCCGATCGAACCATTCAGGCTGCAGCCGGGGACTCCTAAGGGCTGGGTGCAGCTGGAACTCCCTCGTAAAGGAAATGGCTTTCTTTCACCACAGTCGGCCTGGTGGCAAGAACGGCCTGATCGATCCATCGATTGATTGCTGAGATCGATCCATCGATTGATTCCTGAGATGGCCACGTGCACCCAATCTGCCCTGGGTGACTCTGCTAGTCCTTTGCAGACAGCTGGAGGGCAGCCCTTGGCCCCAGATAGGGCCGGCTGTGCCAATTCTGGCATTTGCAGGAGGGATTTTTATGGTTTTGAACTGGGAGAGCCAAGCCCATTTGTTATTCAGTTTTTTCAGTATATGCATTTTCATCTGCATCTCCTACAGTTCCGGCTGCAGGGAGCCTGCCCGCATTGGCCGCACCATGTAGATAACATTCTGATTTTAGCCCTCTTGTGATCTTGTTTTCATTTATGTATAATTGCTTAAATGGCTAGTGGTTTTACAAAATATTTTATAATATTTATAAAAGTGGTTTTATAATATATTGTTTTATTACATGCTACCCAGAGTCACCTTCTGTGGGATGGGGGTCTGTGTCATATAAACTTGATAAATAGATAAATAGAGAGGTTGTCCCTCTGCTCTGGCCATGGGCGTAGCTGGGGGGTAGAAAGCCTGCACACTCATTGTGGCAGAAATGGGGTGAATCTGGATTCCCGATGAGTAGGGTCGCTGATACCACCACACCATTTTGTCAAAAGAAACTGATTGCGGCATTTGGGCATTAGCTCTGCTCCTGAACCACTCAGGAATTGTAGGTCTGCCTGGACAAATCAGTGATTTGCAGTGTTGGTCAAGTGCAGAAGGAGAGGCAGATGTCAGCGGACTTAAGTGACCGGCTCATTCCAGGGTTTGGGGACCCCTGGATAAACATAAAGATCAGTCTCTGCCTCTTCTTCTGTTATTGGTCCCGGGCACAAAGGGCTGAGTCTAGATTATAATGAATCTGCTAAGACTGTTGTGTGGATTAGAGTAGCAGATAAATAAATGACTTGATCTAATTGCATCCCTTGGACCCCTTTGCTCAATCTCCAAATGTTTTGGATTACAATTCCCATCCATCTTGGCTGTGGGCCATAGTCACTAGAGTTAGCAAAGGCCCCTGCAGAGCCGGGCTTTGCTTGCCGCTAATTCACACAGAAGAATGATTTTCTCTGCAAAATTCTTCATGAATTTTGCGGAGAAAAATCTTGCAAGGTCTGTTTTTACACACACACACACACACACACACCACATAAAATTGAGGAATAATCTTGTTACATTCTTAAATTAAACAAATTCATCTTATTTTTTTTAAAAGACAGGAAAACAAATTACTTCTGCCTTACAAATCCACATTAAATGCAAAATCAGGATGTGGGGTGCAGAAAATGTAGTAAGCAACCTAGTAGGGATAACATGGGGTACCCCAAGGATTATCCCTAGGCCAGACTGAAGACCGCTTCTCCCTTTTCCACGAGCCCCCCGATTAACCTGCATCCTCACTTTTCTCGTTGCAGTTTGTTGCTTCGTTGTCCACAAGAGGTGCCACGAGTTTGTTACCTTCTCCTGCCCAGGGGCCGACAAGGGTCCTGCCTCCGACGTGAGTAAACTCAGCAGAGCTGGCCGGAAGGATGGAGGGGACAGTTGAGGGGCAACACCAAAAGAGCCAGCCTGGGGTTGTGGTTGAGACCATGAGTCCACTCCCCGCTGGGAATGCTCAGGGGGTGCTTTGGGGGCACGCTCCCTGGAGGAGGGAAGGTGGGCATGTGATTTACATGACCTAAAGGCAGAATGTACGTGGGTAAAGCCAGTTGGCTTCATTTGCAGACCTAAAAAAGAAAAATCAAAATTGCACATTTTTTGTGGTTTGATTTGAACAGGAGGAAAGTTCACTACAGACTTGAATGTTCAGTCCTTGAACAGCTTTTGCAGCTGGTGTCCTTAATTCCATTCAAGTGCCTCAAACTGTCTTTCTCCCTCTGTGTGTGTATGCATATGTGTGTGTGTGAGGGGGAGGGGGGTTAGCCCAAATCCATCTGCAAAAAAAAGAGGAAAAACTAAGCCTGGAGAACAGAATCAAGGCCTGTCTGGAATCAGGACACCTGGTGAATCTCAGCACTCCCATGGAAATTTTTTCTTAATTTACAGGGATGTCTGCAGAGGGAGGGTAGCCCTGATGTGTAAAAGATGGGGGGGAGGCTTTGATCATATGGCCATGGGCACCATGTTTTTTTTTGCCCCCAGCCCCTTTAGCCCATTCACAGCTTGGCTTCCCCAGATATATTTTCTGTATTCTGGTTTGGTTTTTAAAATACTGTTTTGAGTATGCACCAGGCTGAAAGCCAGAGTCCACTTTTCATGCCAAATGGATCCTCTCTGCTCAGGGGCCATTTTCCTGCCCCCTCCTCCATTTCCTGTGGAACCCACCTGCCATGCTGGGGAGGGGACTGCAGAATATGGCCCAAAAAATCTGAGATGGAGCCATGATGGTGCAATGGATGGTTTGATCCAGGAGTGCTCTTGGCAACCCATTCGTGGGAGCAACGAAAGAGGACTCTTCAAGCTGAATTGGAAAGTGCACAATTGCAAAACTTATCAAAAAGGAAAATTAAACATTCAGAATCTTGAAAGTTTAGGAGGAAATGAAAAATAAGTCTGGAGCCAAATGCTCCCCCTTTTTTTTTTGCCATACTCCAAACGTTTATACATATCTATAAATGGCACCTCCAGGCCCTTTGAGCTAGAAACCCAGCAATTAATTTAACAATAAAAACACAGATTCTGCTTTCAGCAGTCTTTAGAAAATCTGGAGAGAATCCACATTCTAGGCACCAAGCAAGACAAGTGCACACACACACCCCCTTTGAAGCGATGTGCTGTCAGTGGGGAAGAGCTAATTTCAGAGGCTGCCACTGTGATTGATGGGGAGGTGCTGATGAGCCTCTGTTCTCCAACTGCCTCTATTTTTAGTCTCTTTGGTGATGAACAGACCAAAATACAGCCAGATGATTGTCCTCACAGGACAGCTGCCAGGCAGGTGTGAAGCAGATCTTTAAAATGTTGACTGAGGTGGGTTGCCTGGTCAGCTGAGCGCAGCCTGAAGCCTCCACCGCTCTTTCCACCACTCTGGAAGTGGGGAGTTGGGAGTTCCAGCTTTTCCACCTGGAAGTGGGGAATTGGGAGGAGGAGGAGAGATTTTTTTCCCTGCAGTTCTCTCCCTTCCCCTCCTGCTTACTTGATCCTCGATCTTGAGCAGATTAGGGGATCCTGCAAGGGCTTCAGGCTCTCTGTGCTGGAGATAGGGATGGTGCTTGAAGGATGTGTCTTGTGAACGAAGGTCACAGCATTTTTGATTTCTAGTGGAATCTGGCCTTGCACCCCTCCTCCTCCTCTCTCTCCACCTCCTGGCCCAGAGACAGATGCTGCCACTCTCCAATGTCAAGATGTTTCTGGGTCATCAGATGACGGGTCCTCCACTGACCCGCCCCAGGCCACCTTCCTTCCGAATGTGGCATCTCGGATGCTCTGAGACGTTGCTCTGGAGAGGCCTCTTCTGTTGACTCCAACTGCTCCATTCCCCCCCCTGGGGCCTGCTAGGGTGGTGGAATGCGGCTCCTCATTCCCAACAGGGAGGGAAGGAGGCATTCCAGGAGACCAAGAGAGAACAACGCTTAGATAGTCTGTGTGGGAGAAAGAGAGCTAAGATGGCTCCTCCCCAACAGTTCTCAGAGTATGTTTAGCGGTGCAAACAGTCTGTTTCAGTTGGGCAAGTTCTCTGTCTAGAGGTGAGGAACAATGGAACAAACTGCTTCGAAGAATCTCAGTGTGTCTTGCTTGGTCTTTAGGGTCTGACAACAGGTTCCAAATCTGAATGCTGGCAGACACCCGAGGGCCTCCAAAGGGCCTCTCCTGCCATTCAGAGAGCAGAACAGCCACATGCTGGTTTGGGGCAAAGATGGTGGCTTATTGCTGGTTTTGGTGGGAAGAAGAAGGTCTCCTTGCTTCACTACTCGTAGCTGCCTGCCTTACTTCAGAGGAGTTGTGTGCTTTTCTAATGCCTGAGAGATGGATGAAAAGGGGCATCCTGCAAGATTGGGAGATAACAATAGTTAGAAGACCATCAAGTGCATGAGAGCAAATCAAATTTTAAAAAGGGCAAGAGAAGATGGATTGCTTCTTTCTTTTCTTTTTTTTTCAATATAAAATTTTTATTGTTTTCATCATAAAAAAAAAGAAATACATCACAGATATTACACAATGTTATATCCCATCCCCCCACCCCCCGGACTTCCCAAACCAAACCTAGGCTAATATTCAAATACAAGTAAACAAATATTAATATCTCTAACTCCAAACTCTAAACTTAAACAATCCATCTCCTCCGT
>NW_015386513.1:606560-636345 GCF_001527695.2 Protobothrops mucrosquamatus | reverse complement strand
GCCGAGGCGTAGCTGGCAAGCGGCAGAGACGGAGCAGGCCGACCACCAGCTGGCCCAGCCCAAGGGAGGTAAGGCACCCGCCGGAAAAGGGGGAAAAATGGCGGACAAAAAAAATGGCAGACAGCCTTGCTTGGCGACCCCCGTGAAATGGTCGATCGACCCCAAATGGGGTCCCGACCCACAGGTTGAGAACCACTGCTCTAGTCAATTATGCCTTCGAGTAATGGATTTACTGAACAGCGTAATCATTTCACCAGCACTTGTTCTTAGAACATAGAATAACAGAGTTGGAAGTGACCTTGGAGGTCTTCTAGTCCAGGGGTTCCCAACCCCCAGGCCATGGCCCACGACAGGCTGCAGGCCGTTCAGAACCGGGCCGCGGAAGTGGCGGATGAGTGTGTGTGCTCAGTGGGCAGGCAGGTGCGTGCATGCAGTTTCATTTGTGCAAGTGGCGGGTGCACGTGCCCACCCGCCATTCAGGCAGAACCATCTCCTCCCCCCTGCTGGTCCACAAAGCTGATATGGTTGGAGACTGTTGTTCTAGTCCCAGCCCCTGCTTGAGCAGGAGACTCTATACCATTTCAAACAAATGATTGTCCAGTCTCTTTTTGAAAGCCTCCAGTGTTGGAGCACCCACAACTTCTGGAGGCAAGGTGTTCCACTGGCTAATTGTCCTGACTGTCAGGAAATTTCTCCTTAATTCCAGGTTGCTTCTCTCCTTGGTTAGTTTCCATCCATCGTTTCTTGTCTTGCCTTCACTACTGCTCAAACACAGTCTCCTTCATCTTCAACTTATTGCTTTGGTTTTTCCTTTCCCATGAGAGAGTTTTCATTGTCCCTGTCGAAATTCATATTGCTGGTTTTTGCCCATTGTTCCAAGATATTCCTTAATTTTGATAGTTCAAACTGTTTCTGTCCACACTATTTATTTGTTTGTTTCTTCAATTTGTATAAATGCCCATCTCAGTTATGTTACTTGGGGTGGCTCACATAGTTAAAAATCTCCAAAAGCAGACACAAATAGATAACCAAACAATGGCAATAACAAGCCACAAACACAATTAAAATCCTAAAATGCCATCTATGTTTTAAAAATATTTTCTAACCCATTGTTCTACTACTTTCTAAGTATGCTGAATAGGCAAGGCCTAACTGGAGGATAATATTTGTTTTAATTAAGGAAAAGAATCTACAGACCCATTTGCATATTCTGAATGTTTGCATTTCAAATGGAATTTCAGTTTGAGAACTCTACTGCTTTAGTTACACTTTTGCAAGCCAATTGCAAAACTCTTTGGAATACTGCTGCAATGATGTTCTCAGAAGGACAAGAATGTGATTAGGCCAATAGAGGGCTGTCGGCCACAATGCTGGTTTAATGGATTTCTGCACTTGGGTTGGTCTAGATGACCTCTAAAACTCTCCCAACTCATATCTTCCACAATCTTCTGGAGCACAGCGTGGGAGAAAAGTAGTTTGGTCCAGGTGAGGGGATTCTTTATGTTCTGCTTGACTGACTGACTGACTGACTGAACGAATGAATGAGATGGGCACCTGAACTCAATCTGTAGAAAGAAGACACCATTTCCAAAAGGAAGCTGGCATAAGTCGGCCAAAGAAAGGCTGAGCCAAGAGCAAAATGAGATTCCATTTTCAAAATGTTCTTTGCTAAGCAGGATTGCTGTGGGTCTGGCAAGTGTCACTTTGTTGACCAATAAGGGAGTGCGTGAAGGGAGGGGAAGCAAGTGAGCAAGCAGTGGAGGAACTGATGTGCAGCTCTGCCCTGTTAATGCCTCTTCTAGCACGGAGCAGCATGGTGGCCAAGGCTGTGGAGATCCTGCTGCTCTGCATCTGGGCATGATAGTCTAATGAAAAGAAGGACTAGGGGAGACATGATAGCAATGGTCCAATATTTGAGGGACTGCCACAAAGAAGGGGGGGTTATCAACCTGTTCTCCAAAGCCCCTGAAGGTAGGACAAGAAGCAACGGATGGAAACTAATCAAGGAAAGAAGCAACCTAGAACTAAAGAGAGATTTCCTGACAGTGAGATCAGTTAACCAGTGGAACAGCTGGCCTTCAGAAGTTGCAGGTGCTCCATTACTGGAGGTTTTCAAGAAGAGACTGGACAACCATATGTCTGAAATGTATAGGGTCTCCTGCTAGAGCAGGGGGTTGCACTATAAGACCTCCAAGGTCTCTTCCAACTGGAGTATTCTATGTTCCATGTCTTGGTGTCTGGGGGGAAAAGGGCATGATCTTGCGCAACACCCATTGGACAGTGAACCCACAAACAGAGTGTGAGGTTGGCACTTAAGCGCATGGAAAGGAAAGCCTTTTCTTTCAGTGAGGCTCAGATACAAGACACCCTCCCCCCCCGCTTATGTTTCTTCTCTGCAATGCTACAAAGCCCCCAGCAACCCCGTTCATTGGTTGGGAACAGGAATGAATCACATTTAATTCCTTTGCTATGACCGCTGTCTTTAGCTCTCACGGACAGCACGTTTGACTCCGGTTTGATTCCAGGGAGATGCTTGTTGTCCGTTATAGCAGTTGCTAGAGGGCTGGAAAGCAGTTTGGTGGGCAGGATCTCCTTCGCCTTGAAGAGGGGCTTGATGGGGGGCACATGGTTTGCGATTCAAAGTAAATCTGCCCCTTTTGCATTCCTTCTGGACTTTGCCAGCTCCAGGACAGCCGTCCTGCCAATGGGAAGCCCTGCAGGGTCAAATGTTCTGGCTAATGCTCCAGTTAGCCTTATATTCTCTCTTGTTGCATGGCATGTTTCTTGTTGCTGTGAGCATCCTGAGGAGAAGATCCTGGAGAGAGTCTTGGCAGTTGCCCCTTCCCCTATTAAAGAGAGAGGAGCCACTGGAGTCCCCCCCTCTCTCTGTAGAAAAGGCAGAAGAGTTTGTTTATTTATTTACTTATTGAATTTATTTGCCGCCCATCACGTTTCAAACAACTCTGGGCAACTTACAGCATAATAAGAGTTGGCAGAATTGGGCTCTTTCTGAAGCTGGCTGGCTTGCTCTGCCTCCAAAGTGGCCCACCCTCCGGTAGTCCAGGGCCAGAAGAAGTGGCTGGTTCAAAAGGTGGCTTAGCTTCTAATCCCAAGTGTTTTAAGTCCAAATAATGTGTATTTTAACAAACTCTCAACAGAGAACTTTGGGACCGAATCATAATAGGTTATTTCTTCTGACTTCATTTGATTGCAGGATATAAGAGCCCTTGATGGGAGGCCTTCCCAAGAGATCCCTCAGTCTAGAGAAAAACTGCTGCCCATAATTCTGTCATGGTTATGAAAGACATAAATCCTTCAGGAGCTCCAGAAATGTTGCCTCATCAGTACATCTGAGTAATCTGAGGCAGAGAGGGAAAAGAAAAGAAACTAGATTTTATTCCTGATCCTGAACTGGTTGGAGGCCAGCCGTTCCCCTGGTTAATTGTCCTCGCTGTCAGGAAGCTTCTCCTTAATGTTCCAGGTTGCTTCTCTCCTTGATCAGTTTCCATCCGTTGCTTCTTGTTTTGCCTTCAGGTGCTTTGGAGAATAGATTGACCCCCCCTTCTTTATGGCAGCCCCTCAAATACTGGAATACTGCTATCATGTCAGCCCCTAGTCCTTCTTTTCACTAGATTAGACATCCCCAATTCCTGCAATTGCTCTTCATATGTTTTAGCCTCCAGGACCCTAATCATCTTTGTTGCTCTTATCTGCCCTCTTTCCAAAGTCTCAATATATATTTTTATATCATGGTGAACAAAACAAAACTGGATGCAATATTCCAAGGCGTTATAAAGTGGTGTTAACCACTTTATAAGTTTTATCAGAGTTATATACTGCTTCAGTTGCTAATCACCTCGGAGCAGTTTATAGTCTTAGCATGGGCAAACTGGATTGACTCAGTAATATGTAACTGTGATGAATAGATAATAGATAAATTGGATAAATACGTAAATAGGAAAGAAATACAAGACTACCTCAGTAAGTCTGAGGAACCATAAAATGGAAAAGGAAAATGTTGCACTTCTTCCTCCTCTCCTGAAATAAACCAATTTTGATTGCTTTCCTAAATCTCCCAAATGTTGGGACAAGTTGAATCTCCAAGAGAGGCTGCTACAGAGATTTTGGGTGGTGATGGTGGTTATAGTCAAGAAGGCCTCCGCCACCCCCCACCGTTCCAGATCAGGGGTTCTTCACCTTTTTGTGCCTTTGGAGCCTTTGGATAGTTTGGGGAAACTATGGTCTTTTTGCAAAACCCAATCTGGGTCGGTCAACGGGACCAGAGCTTGTCTTCCGAGCTTTTGGACTTGTGCTGAACAGAGAACTTCTCTCTCACCAGAATGTGTACTTTGGGCTATTCTATGTATAGTATTTATGTGATGCGTGGCTGTCTGTGACTTTTTAGTTGTGTTTGGTGTGTTTAGTTGTTTATTGACTGGTTGTTAAGTCATTAGCAGTTGTTTCCTTGTGCTGCCAAGCCCTCAGCCTTCTAAGTACTTGATAAGCTGGTGGTAAATCAGCACTCTTATTGACTGGCAAGGGGCCCAGGTTTCCCAGCTTCAGTCATTTCCCTGGCTATTTTTGTCCCTGCTCAGCCAACAACCTTAGTAGCTACAAAATTAAAAGTAGGTCCTTGTTCATTGCAATGTGAGGCTACCAATGAGTTTGGATCTCCTTGTCTGACTGCTCACTTATATTCTTGTAATCTGGTGGTCTTTTATGTATTTAAATACATAAAATGGAATACACAGATGTGGATTATATTGCAAAGGAAGCCAGTGAAGCTGAAATACAGTTATCAAATATTAAAGTAACAAATTTAGTATTTTATGCTTATTAATTAATTATTAAATGAATAACAAGGCAATCCTCTTTTTAGAGTAAAAAATTATTTTTCTTTTTTTAATGAACTAAATATAAATAATGAAGAAAAAGAATAAATGAAATTATAAAAGAAGAAAGAAACTGAAAATAAGAAGGAAAAACATGCAAAATGTATTTTGTAGACATAAATATATTGATAAATTTAAGCCATGATTCATTGTAGTTATCTGTAGCTGGTCTAGATTAATCTGTCATGGTTCTCTGCTGTGAACAGAGTTATAAACCACCTCTGCAAAAGGTCCAATTCGTTTGCTGATAATCCACATAGCATGGGAGATACTGTTCCAACATTGAGTTCACAGATTCAGTCGCCCCCTTGGTAGACGGGTGAAAGGCCGATGATAATCCTTGAGATGAGCCAATTAGTTTAAGAAAACTCCTCCAAAACATAGCTGTAAACTGCACCCCCCTGTCAGAGATTATTCGTTTTGGTGCGCCATGCAGTCTGTAGATGTCTTTCAAAAACAATTTGGTTAGTCGCTGGGCGGACGGGAGCCCTTTGCAGGCAATAAAGTGAGCCTGCTTTGAAAACAGATCTATCACAGTCCAGATGACTGTATTTCCCCTACTTTCAGGTAGGTCCACTATAAAGTCCATAGCAACTTCTTCCCATGGTTGAGAAGGATCCACCACCAGTTGTAATAGCCCAGGGGGTTTCCCCAGAATTCTTTTCATGGTGGCACAGACAGCACAACTCTGGACATAGTTTTCTATGTCCCATTTCAATCCCAGCCATCATAATTGCCGATGGATGAGGTGTAGTGTTTTTAGATATCCAAAGTGCCCTGCCTGTTTTACATCATGGCTGTGTTAGAGCTCATTAAGGCGGAGGGTCTCGGGCAAGTACAGCTTTCCCCCTTTGTAAGCTAAACCATCCCTGCATATTAGAGAGGTTTGATTGTCCTTGAACCATTGGTCGGTGAGGAGCTCTCGTTTTATTTTCTTTAGCCCAGGGTCATCGGGGTTTGGGGCTCTTGAAGGTGGGGCTCTGCACGGTGTGAGTTGAAAAGCAGTTTGTGGAGCGGAAATAATTGCTTCATTAACCTCTTCACACTGGCTCTTGTACTGGGGCAATCTGGATAAAGTATCAGCTAAGAAGTTTTTTCCTCCTGGTATGTACTTTAGGGTGAAATTAAAACGGTTAAAGTATTGTGCCCATCGTACTTGTTTCGGGGACAATTTGCTGGGAGTTTTCAGTGCTTCTAGGTTTTTGTGACCAGTCCATACCTCGAAAGGCACCTTGCTCCCCTCTAGATAGTGTCGCCAGTTTAATAGAGCCCAACAAATCACAAAGGCTTCCTTCTTCCACACAGCCCACCTCCTCTCGCAGTCAGTGAATTTTTGCGAGGTGTAGGCGCAGGGTTGTAGGATCCCATTCTGGTTCTTTTGCAATAGCACATCTCCGACAGCCACGTCACTGGCATTGGCTTGAATCACAAAGGGCTTCCCTGGACAAGGATGCTTTAAGACCGGTTCGACCGCAAATAGCCTTTTTAAATTCTCAAAAGCAGTTTGACAGTTCATAGTCCCTGCTAGTGGCTGGCCCGGTCGCCGCTTTCCTCCCTCTTTGCCTGTTTTCAGTAATTCCGTAAGAGGTAAAGCAATTTCAGGAAAGGAGGGGATGAATTGGTGGTAAAAGTTGGCGAATCCCAGAAAACTCTGGAGCTGTTTGCGAGTCTTTGGGGGCTGCCATTCAATTACAGCTTTCACTTTGGTTGGGTCCATTTCAATGCCCTCGCTGGAAATTCTGTAGCCAAGATAATCTAGTCGGGTCTGGTAAAACTCACACTTTGACAGTTTAACATAAAGTTTGGCCTTCAACAGTTTCTTTAGTACTTCTCTCACCAGTTTTATGTGATCAGCCATATTCGTGCTGTATATCAGGATGTCATCAAGATACACCAAACCCCCTTTGTATAAATGGTCATGTAATACCTGATTGATCAGCTGCATGAAGACAGCTGGAGCGGCATGACTTAAATTGGTAGCTCCACATGGGACAGTTAAAAACAGTCTTCCACTCACCTCCCTCTTTTATCCTCACTCGGTAATATGCCTCTCTCAAGTCCAACTTAGTGAAGACCCTCCCCTTTGCCAGGTGGGTCAGTAAGTCCTTCAGGAGGGGGAGGGGATATTTGTTTTCCATGCTCACAGCATTTAATCCTTTATAGTCCACGCAGAGACGAAGCAACCCATCTTTTTTTTCTTTAAATAACACCGGGGCTCCCACGGCAGACTTGGCCCATTCAATAAATCCTCTCGCGAGGTTCTTGTCCAACATCCAATATTAGCAGCGTTGACAAATCAATTATGCAATCTACTAAATCAGGGGTGTCAAACTCGCACGGTCACGTGACGTGTTGCGATTTATCATGACTTTTTTGCCATTGCCGGCAATGGGGTGGGTGCGATTTCGCTATGATGCATCCGGCCCGTGGGCCGGCAATTTGACACCCCTGCACTAAATAGTTGAAGCCATATGTTTGGGTTTCCAGGAGCAAACCGTAATTCTTTTGATTATGCATTCATTTTCTCTGTCCAAAAGGCAGCTCCCATGGGATTTGAGATAAATCTCAAGGCTGACTTAAGACATGCATATATCTGCTTCTTACTAAAATGGAGCAATCTATTTAAATAGAGCATATGGAAGATGCAGGGAAACTAATGACCAATATGGTCATTTCCGAAATATTATTTCTTATTGAAAAAATATGGCCCCCAAACAAGGAGAGCTGATGGCTGCTCTCGGTACCTGGGAGGCTACCTTGGACCCTGAAAGGGCCAGCCGGCATCCGGCTTTCATCTCATTAACCACTGCTGTGTGGTAGTTGACTTTTGGATTTGGCTTTGCTGACTCTCTTCTTCTGCCTGATGCTGCAGCTTTGATTTCCCCAAAGTTTTTTTGCAGCTAAATTCCTGCACTCAGGAAACACATTTGTTGCATATGTGGGAGTAGAACTGGGGAGAGGTTGGGGCTCTGGACACATTTAATTTTAAGCATGACATTCTGTGATACTATTACCCAAATTTTGCAAACTCCTCCCCCCCAACAACATGGTTTTCCTCTCCACGTATAAAACAAATACCTTCAATGTATTTGCAGTTATATTTAGCTTTTGTGGTGGGACAAGTTCCACACTGAAAGCTTATTCAGAAAAAACTCAAATGCCAACAAGCCTATTGCTGTGCAGATGTACAGATGCTGGTTGGCTTCCATAACAGATTTGTAAACCATGAATAGAAGAACACTTAGGGCTGTATAGTCCTTTTCTGTATCCTGTCCATATAAACATACATCATATCCAATATCTAACCACATTCTATGGAAAAAATCAACCTTCCTTCCCTCCCTCCCTCCCTCCTTCCTTCCTCCTCGCTCCCTCGCTCCCTCCCTCTCTTAACTATCTCTTAGATAATATGATTTTATTAAAAGCGTGATTTTATTAAAAGTGCTTCAGTTTTCTTTCTCTCTCCCCCTCCCTCCCTCCCTCCCTCCCTCTCTCTCTCTCTCTCTCTTCCTCCCTCTCCATGCATATAGAGAATAGCACCCATTTTATTCTTAGATGCCTTTTAGTTCCAGGCAGGTAATGCACATTAATTGCATCTTTTACCGGCTTGGAATCCTGAATGTCACTTGAGAAACGATGGAAGGCGCTGCCAAATTGCCCCCACCTGGGGGGAGCCAGTCCTGCTGGCTCTTCGTTCCGGGGGGAGCTGGGGAGGGAATGTTGCACGCTGACATTTCCTTCGGGTTGCAGGCAAAGCGGCTGGCCCAGCGGAGGTTTTGCAGCCTGGCCCGATGACAGAAATGAGCTGGGCAGCCAGGAGCCCCGAAAGAGCAGAATCTGCTCCGTTTCCTTTCCAGAGCGGTTCCAGGGCCACTTTCTGGTCTGGAGGGAGCCCAGGGAGGCTTCCTCCAGAGTAAAGACTGCATTGCAAACAGGATCACATGGTGGTCTTCATGATAGGCTACTTAGGGACCCACCAGGGGCTTTCCAGGGGCAGATCCCAAGCAGCACTGTGATTTCTTCATATCAGAATTATGGGTGTAAATAGACATTGAATTATCCAGCTCTAGGACTGCAAGGACCCCCTCGGTTTAGAAGTGGGGCAGGGGGCAAAGCTCTTTTCTATTCCTTTGATTGACAGCCGGCTGGGAAGGTAGCCAGGCCAGAGAAGCATTTGGGGGGAGTGAAATCTCTCTTTCTCTGGGGTGATACCCGGATACAGGCAGGGAAGCAGAAGGATGCCCAAGGCAGCCTGTCTGAAGGCCTCGGCTCTGCCAGCCCACCAGGACTTGGGGCACCCCCTCCCCACTGTTTTTAATTTCCAAGCCAGCTGTAAAAGGGGACCTCAAAGGGGGCTCATATATGAAATCCAAGGACAACTGTGGGTGAAACCTTTGAGAACCATTTCTCTTTCTCATTGGCTAGGAGAACCTGGCCCCTTTTTGGTTAGCAGCAGCTTCCTGTGAGGCATATTTAGAAGAGTTTCTTCCTCCCCAGTCTGGAATTCATCCCTAGTCTAGACTCCTTCCCGCTGAGCTGGGCTCTGGAGGACCCCCTCATGGGCAGACCTACCTAATTTTCTGAGGACTGATACGGATATGGCTCCCCCCAGGATGTTTTGTCAGCTGCCCGGTCTAATCTGCAGCCCTGAAATTCTCTCCAGGCATTTAACCAGGCCTGACCCTGCTTATCTTGGGAGGGCAGAGGGGTTCGGCCGTGGCAGTCCCATTCCTGCTAAAACGGTCTGCTCCCTCCTCATCCTTGGATCACATTCTGAGCTTTACTGGCTCTGATCCTAGCAGCCGCTAAAGATGGCGGCTCCTCGGCTCCTGGATCTATTTGTGATAGCTCGGAGTGTCGTTGTGGAGTCCCCTTCCCAGCCTCGGCCAGTCTTTTGCTGCTGGAGAGCGAGAGAGAGAACTCAGTGCTGTAGCAAACATGGACATGCAGGCAGGGAGCAGCAGAGGCAGCCAGGCCATGCGCGGTGAAGGTTGTCTGAATCCCAGGGAGGAGAGGGTCTCGTGGGCAGAGGAAGAAGGAGGGGAGCAGATCAGTCTGAGGGACACCAAGGCTGGGCCAGGCGTGGGGAGTGTGTAGGTGGGGGGATCTCTTCTCCTGTCACTTGGGGGAAAAGGGGCTTCCCCTTTACCTCCAATTATTCCTATGCAGCATTATGGGAAGTTGGGGTGCCAAGGAAAATCCCACCCCCCCATGAAATTCAGGCCATCTGGGTCTTCAGGCTTTGAGCTGGGCCAGGTTCCAGACATTTGTACAGGGAGAACAGGGGCTGTCCTTGCAGAATCGAAACTAAAATTGGTTTGAGGCTGTTTAGAAAGCAGAGACGCATGATCAGCTTGCATTGTGATCAAATTCTCTTCGCTTAGAAAAAAGAGGTCAGCGCTGAGGAAGAGGATGGGGGATCCCTGGGACAGGGACAGGATGCCTGGTGGCATCTGCAGAATGTATTCCTGATCATGGAAAATAATCCCAGGCTTCAATTACAGTAATTTTTGTGTGTGCAATGCACAGAGAAAGATGGGTTGCTAAATGTGACCAGAATTTTTTATAATAAGAGCAAAGCTGGAGCACTGGCCAAATGATTCAGCACAGAGGAGGGAGTAAAACAGGAGTCTCCAATCTTGGCCACTTGGCCCCAGCCATGCTGGCTGGGGAATTCTGGGAGTTGAAATCCACAAGTCTTAAAGTGGCCAAGGTTGGAGACTCCTGGAATAAAATAAAGATGTGTGATGTCCCCCTTGGTTGTTTAATGTCTCTAGAGATGGATGAATGCTTGCAGGGATGTTACAGTTGTGTTAGCAATGGAAACAGGTGTGTGTTTGTTTTATATGCAGACAATGCCTTGCTGTTGGCTGAGTATCCAAATGATTTGTGGCAGACCTTGCAGAGATCATATAATGCGATGAGTATGAAAAAGCTGGCAGTTGGACAGGGGTGAATATATAATCGGTTCCTAAATTCAAGACCCAATGTCTTGAAATTATGGACCGGTTTCTTTTCTGAATACTGATTATAAAATATTTATGATTGTAACTGATAGGATGAAAAGTGTCTTGCAAGACTTTATATATGAAAATTAATGTGGCTTTTTATCCAGTGACAATTGCTTCTGGGAGTAATTCAAGATGCTGGTTGTCACCTTTAAAGGGCTTCATGGCTTAGGCCCTGGTTACTTGAACGGCTGCAGGACTTGGGTTTGGCTAGTCTAAAGAAAAGAAGAAATAGGGGAGACATGATAGCAGTATTCCAGTATCTGAGGGGCTACCACAAGGCAGAGGGGGAAAGGTTGTTCACCAGAGCACCAGAGGGAAGGACAAGAAACAATGGTTGGAAACTGATCAAAGAGAGAAGCAACCTGGAATTAAGGATAAAGTTCCTAACAGTGAGGACAATTAACCAGTGGAACAGCTTGCCTCCAGAAATCGTGCACACTTCATCACTGGGGATTTTTAAAAAGAGACTGGATAGTCACTTGTCTGAGATGGTATAGGACAGGTTCTCCTGCTTGAGCAGGGGGCTGGATTAGAAGACCTCCAAGGTCCCTTCCAGCTCTATTCTATTCTACTTCCTGTCAGGTCCTCTCAAACCTCATTCTTGGGGCTCTGCCATTCTGTTGGGGGGGGAGGTATCTCTCTGTTGGGAGGGGGGCAAAGTCTTGTGGGCTCTGGGATGTATTTCCTTTACTTTGTTCTCTTCACCTTTGATGCATCTCTTTGGGTGTGAAGGGGGGGAGGAATGTGCCTGGGGCCATCTGCCTTATCTCTACTTTGCTGGGAAGAGACTGCAATGCCTGAGAATCCTCCAGTTTCCATAACAACTTCACACCTGTGGATTGGCTAGAATTGAGCTGGACAGTTGTGTACTGGAGAGGGGTTTGAAAAGGGACTTTTAATTTAATGTTTCACGTGGGAATTATTCAGATCTTGCCTTGCCTTTCTGCTTTCACTATCTCTCAATAAAAAGTTCCTGTTGAAGGAACTTACCGAGAGTTCTGCTTTCTTGGGAGTACTAGCTGAGGCAGGACCTTACACTTCCTCTCCCCAGTTGCTTCTACCCGTCCTATCCAATCTGGCAGGAAGGGCAAGCTCTGGGTTCCATCAACTACTAGGGAGTCTGGCTGGTAAAGCCCACAAAGCTGCTGTGGTCTCCCTCCTTTGAGAGATCATCCCACTGAAATTAAGACTGGCCCCATCCCTGTTGGCCTTTCATGAGGCCTTGAAAATGTGGCTTTATGCTCAAGTCTGGAGCCCTGGGCGTGGGTCACTGCCTGTCTCCTGGTTGCACGGATGATGGATCAGATCGTGCCCAGTTGCTATGTGTATTATTTTTGTTTTTATTTGCTTTATTGTAAACCACCAGCGGATTTTACTCTGCTGGTCATGACTCTGGGGGGCGCTGCTCATCTCCGTTTCAAGGCCATTGAGCCAGCCTGTCCAAAGACATTTCCGCAGTCATGTGGCCAGCATGATGTCATGGAGCGCTCGGTACCACAAAAGTGGTACCTATTAATCTACTCGCATTTGCTGCTAGGTGGGCAGGAGCTGAGGTGAGGACGGGAGCTCACCCCGTCACATGGCACAGGTCTCGAACCTGGGCTGCTGGCTCTCCAGGCGACGAGCCCAGCATCTTAACCACCATGCCATCCCATAAGCCATCTAGAGTAGAATAAAAATGAGATGGTTTTAAAATTAATGATGAGAAAAGGATGTTAACAAAACGTATGAGATGGATTATTGAAAAGAATTGATTGCTAAAACTGGGTTTCAAATAGAAAAAAGTAAAATGCTTTGGCATTATTGTTACTAATATAAATTCTATATTATTTCATACTTTCATATTTTCCATCCTTAAGTTTGGATGAAAGGGTGGGTGCTGTTGAGAAGCAAGATAAGGTTGGAATTAGAAGGACACAAATGAGGTTTTTCACACGGCTTTTTATGGTTCGATAAAGTTAAAGTTAATGTTAGATTTTAGAAACCATTATATTAGAAGTACCATATTAAGAATAGGGAATAAACTCCAGTTGTATCTGAAAATACCTTTATTGGTTTTCAGCAAAGAAGCTTTTTATAGAAAAAAAAAACAGCAGGCAAAGAAAAATGATTAAACTGTCAGGATTTGTTAGTACAAGAACATGGAGAAATCAAGAAAACAATTCACTGCAGAGGGATTTAGTTTTCAATGGTTTTCATATGTACAATTAAAGGAAGATTTAATATAGCTAGAAAGTAAAAGAAATTATCTAGGACAGGGGTCCCCAACCTCCGGTCCGTGGACCGGCACCGGTCCACAGCATGCCAACAACCAGGCCGCACAAACAAGCAAAGCTCCATCCTCGGGATGCTGGCAGCATTCAAAACCACCACCACCCAGTCCGCAGAAAAACATTTCTCCATGGCACCAGTCCCTGGTGACCGAAAGGTTGGGGACCTCTGATCTAGGATGTATAAAGTTATACTAGTCAGTAATGGAAATATGAAAAACCTGAAGGGACACATGCATGGTGAACTTGTGAAAAAGCGAACAAAAAATAGATACAAATGCATAGGATAAATATTCAGATGAAATCAGAACTTTTTTTATTGGGACTTATGTATAACCAATTTTAAAAAAAGTAAAAGGTTGATTTTGTATATGGTAATTGCAGCAAGATGAATATATCTACATAACACAGGAATAATTGAAAACCACAGTGGAGGAGTGGATTAGGATGATGTCAGAATTTGCAAAAATGGCATAACTGAGCTGTTTGATCAGGGATAAAAGCAATGAGTACTTGTATAAAAGATTGGAAATCTTTTATGGTCTTTTTGATGAAAATGGAAAAAAACCCCAAATCTTGATTTCTGAATTTGCTGATTAAAAAGGGTTGAATATGGGAAGAATATAACCAAGTAATGTCATCTTAAAGAGGGAGGTGGGATAATAAGTAACTGCCATAAAGAAGATCACAAGTCACTTCTTTAAGCAACTTTTCCTTTCTTTATCTGTATTGTCTCTCACACCTTTTATCTTTTTGCTTTTTCCTAACTTTCCTTTATATATGTATCTTTTACTCATGTAAAAATCTTTAATCATAATTCTATTAAAAAAAGAAACTCGTGCAGAGCAAAGGGTTGAAGGCTGAATCCTACGTGGAACTGTTAAAAGAAACTCGGTATCTTTAGTTAAGGCTCAGGGGAGACCTGATAGTGGTCTTCCAATCATGAAGGGATTGATTAGGGCAGTGGTTCTCAACCTGTGGTCCGCGGACCCCTGAGAGTCCCTGATGTCATCACAGAGGGTCAGTGAAGGCTTGAAGAAATGTTACAGTTTAAATCTTGAGTTAATGAAATAAAATTGGTTTGGCATGATCTGTTTTTAACAAACCCGTGCTGGCTACTGGTTATAACTTTGTTTGCTTCTAGTTGTTTGCAGATCTGTTTTTTGATTATCTTTTCTAGGATCTTCCTAGGTATTGATGTTAAACGGATTGGTCTGTAGTTTCCTGGGTCTGTAATTGATCTTTCCTTTTTGTAAGATGCAAGCCAACCCTTCTTTCATTTCTGTTGGGATTCAGCAACTTGTGGCTCTATTTTGACAAACGAACAAGGACACCCTGGGGCTATTTCTGCTGCTGAGAGCAACTTATTTGTCCTTGATGCGTCTTCCATCACCCCATAACGAAACAGCCTGTTGGAAGCCAAGAAAGGCTGTGTTCCTGCAGTCCTTGGAGCCCCACGTATGGTTGGACGGGCAAAGCAGCCACTCTCTGCACTTTCCCCAGCTCTGAGGACAGGATGTTCAAAAGGGCCCTGGGTATTTTGTGCCTTTCTGACTTATATATTATACTTTTATTACTATAGTTGTCATTCCCAAACTTATTGTTGTAAGCTGCCCCAGGGAATCTTTGCTTTGAAGTGAACAAATACATTTTATTGGAACATGCTTTAAAATATTCCTAGTTTGTTCTTCCAAACCACAGTCTCTGACTCTGTTGTCAACAGGGCTCAGGGGCAGGCAGTGTTAAAGACAGAGATGTATGTCCCAAACTATGCTACAAGTCCTTCCTCTGGTGCAGTGGAGGTGGTTGCTCATTGGATACCTAGATAGTTACTGGCTTTTTTACACAGCCCAGACTAGGGCATCTCCTCACACTTTGTTACTGGGAGATGGAGGCTCTGGGCCAGCAAGGACCTTGGCCTCTTGATCAGGTGGCGTTGCTGATGGCTATCCATTTGGTGGACTGTATTTAACAGAATAACAGAGTTGGAAGGGACCTTGGAGGTCTTCTAGCCCAACGCCCTGCTCAAGCAGGAGACTCTATGCCATTCCAGAAAGTGGCTGTCCAGTCTGTTCTTAAAAGCCTCCAGTGATTAGTGATGGAGCATCCACAACTTCTGAAGGCCAGCTGTTCCACTGGTTAATTGTTCTTACTGTTCGGAAAATTCTCCTTAGTTCTAGGTTGCTTCTCTTCTTGGTTAGTTTTCATCCATTGTTTCTCATCTTGCCTTTTGATGCTTTGGAAAATAGTTTGACCTCCTCATCTTTGTAGGAGTCCTTCAATATTGGAAGACTGCTATCATGTCATCCCTGGTCCTTCTTTTCACTAGAGTAGACAAACCCAACTCCTGCAACAGTTCTTCATGTGTTTTAGCTTCCAGCCCCTTAATAATCTTTGTTGCTCTTTTCTGCACTCTTTCCAGAGTCCCAACATCTTTTTTATAATATGGTGACCAAAGCTGGATGCAGTATTCCAAGTGTAGTCTTACTAAGGCTTCATCTGAAATGCCTCCTAGAGCAAGACTACATCCATTTGGTTCACCTTCTTTACAAGAAACCCAGAAGTCAAGAAGGGTGAAGGAGCCCAAAATAAACTTGACCCTTGATCTTCCACTGGCGTGCCCCATGTTGCTTGCCCTCTTAAAAGACTGTCATCTTCCTTGGAAGCAGAGATGTTTTTCTGAATACTGTAGCTTAATTAGTGATTTAGACTCTGTCTGATGGTTGCTGAAAAGAGGTTAATTGTTGTTAACCCCCATTTTTTTTCCTGGCTTCTCATTACTCAGTTGTCAGCCCAGCCATTCAAAGGAGCATCTGGAACATTAATGAATTGGAGGCAAGGTTGCCTTAGACTGAAGACTCTGTAGAATTTTAAGCAATTAACTTTGCTAAAGCTGCTGCCCAAAGAATCGCCGTTCAGCAGTTTGAGAAAGTGAAATTCTATTAGAGCTCTGTCTCCCCAAGGTTGGAAGGTTTGCTACCCTGATTATGTCGGCCCAGACACGTTGGCAAGAAGGCCCTGGGGTCTGGTCCCATCACTCCAACTGCCTCTTAGCGGTCAAGCTAATCCCACTTCAAAATCTCATTTTCTCATAAAGCCTTAGAGCTGCAACCTGCTTTCCCTCACGGTAGCAGGTAGGTTTCTCCCCTCCCTTCTGCTGGTGTTGCAAGAACCAGGACAGACAATTCTTCCCACAAAGGAAGCCTTGAATTGGGGCAGGGGAATCCATGTAGCCCCCTCAGTGGGAGGCTTGTAGACATGCATTGAACTGCACCTCCAGGCAGTTTCTGGACCTTCGGCTCTACATCCTAGCAGATCCAGGATTGTGCTCTGCTCTGCTCTCCTCTCCTCATACCGACTTCCTCTGGTTCCCAGAGCAGAGGAGCCATTGATGTGCTGGTTGGGACAGACAGATGCCCAAGTGCAAAGCCCCTGGCCTTGGCCTCTGCCTGCTCTGGTGCTGCTCTGCTCAATCAGCCCATCCCTTTCCATAAAACTGGCTCCACCTCGCAACCTCCTTAGAGAGATTGTATCCCTGTGAAGTAACATCTTCCATAAACAAACAGAATAACAACATAACAGAGTAGGAAGGGACCTTGGAGGTCTTCAATCCAATCCCCTGCTTGACCCTAGACCAGGGGTAGGCAACCTTGGCTCTTTTATGACTCGTGGACTTCAACTGCCAGAATTCCTGAGCCAGCCTGGCTCAGCTTGGAAACTCTCCCTTTCCCCTCAGCATGGCTGGCTCAGGAATTCTGGGAGTTGAAGTCCACGAGTCATAAAAGAGCCCAGGTTGCCTATCCCTGCCCTAGACCATTCCAGAGTAATGGCTGTCCACTCTCTTCCAGTGGAGTTTCTGCTGTGGGCTCAAGCAGGGTGCTGGCACAATCCACCTGATAGGAACCAGAGAGAAACCTTGATGGACCTTGTCCTGAAGATACTTTTGCTAACAATCGCCTGCACTGATCGTTCACTTGTCATAAGGCATTGAGGTGGCCCCTTCTTGCTGGATCACTTCCCTCTGTTGCTTCTCTCTTGTGCCTCAGGCCTTTTTTTATCAGGTCATATAAAATCTGACTGTAAGAAGGGATGGGCAGGATGTCTTTCTGAGCTCATGTGTGCCAAATATTGGGACTAAAACAGGGGAGATGGGAATTGTAGACCAAAGCGTTTGGGAGGCAGCAGATTGGGAGAAGATTGGTAAGCCATAGTCTGGTGCCTGTTGGATCAGAGGGCCTCAGCCCAAATCACTGTCCTTGTTAAGGAAGTGCTCAGGGAAGTGGTGGATGTGAGATTTTTGCTTTTCACCTTCCCTATAAACATTCTGCCTCCTGGTAAAATTTTAGATTCTTCAAGGTTAAATGCTGGTCAATGACTGAAATGAAGAGACTTGACTTAAATATGAAGTGTTGTAATAGGCACCAAATGATTTTTCACTGGTGTTTTGCTTTTCAAGTAATGAAATATGGACGGTGTTGAAATGGAAGAGAGGTTTAGGCTCTGGTGGGCAACAGCTTCTTGACTTCGCTCCCATTCACAGAAGCAGCGGGGGTCTCTCCCGGGTGGACCTTGAGCTGAGTTGGTGCAGCTCATGTGAAGACAGGCGTGGAGTCCCCCAAATTGGCCACAGGCTGGGGGGGGTGGCTGCTTCCTGACAGCAACCCTGAGTGAAGGCTGAGTCTGGGGAGGCCTGCTTTCATCCCCTCCTCCCTGGAGGTTTTTTTTAGAGAGCAGCTTTAGTGTGAGATTGAATCAGGCTCCTGGGAAGTGCCTTGAATTATGAAAATGCCCAGGAGATCATCGTGAAGATCAGGGCTTTCATATTTCCCCAGCATTTTTTCCATGGCAAAAAGAGTTCCCCCCACATTTTAAAGATGCTTTCCAATTTATGTCAAACCATGTTTTGGAGCTCAGTCACCGAGAACACTGGAATTGCTTTACAGGGGCGCCTTTTCAATCCCTCTCCGCAGGCCTCCTTTGCTGGCCACAGTTCCTGGTGCAAGGGATGCTCCTCCTGGGAGGGAAGTGGGGTCAGTCAGGGAGACTCCAGGCATCCTGGAACTGAAGCCCAGAAAGAGTAGATTGCACCCATGCAAGAGCCACTGAATATGCCTCCGTCTTCGGAAAAATAAATGAAAAAAACCACCTTTTTTTTGCATCAAAACGAATGAGAGCGATTGAAAAACTGCAGCAGAGGCTTCCAGCATGAACAGCAATCGCCACAGTAATGTTGCATACCAGCAGGCAGCTGCTTGTGGATCTGGGAGACCCTGCTGAGGAGGCCCTGATCTGACCTGACCCTTCTCTTTTCCTCCAGGACCCTCGGAGCAAGCACAAGTTCAAGATCCACACATACTCCAGCCCAACTTTCTGCGATCACTGCGGCTCCTTGTTGTACGGACTTATCCACCAGGGGATGAAATGCGACAGTAAGTCCCAGCCAGCGAGGTCTGGTCCCAGGGAAACGCCCTGCTCCGTTCACCTATTCTTGCAGGGGTCCTTCTGAGCATATCGGAGCAGTGGGAGAAACGGGAAGGGGGGCTCCTTGCATGGGGGAGCTGTGGGCCGGGCAGCTGCAGCTCTGGCACCCTGGCAAAATGATAAACGAGCAGAGAATAGAGCTGCTGCCTCGGAGGGAACAGAGGAGGTTGGGTGTGTGTGTGTGAATGCAAGGAAGCAGCTGCCAGTCTTGTCTCTCACCAGTTGCAGGCAAGGAGTCTCTGTGTGTGGGAACATCTCTGTCCTTTCACAATGTCTATGGAGATTCTCAATCATCCAGGTCATGGTTGCCCCAAAGGTGCTTTTTCCAAAAGGCAACTGGACTTTCTTGGTTTTTTTCCTCTGAAGATGTTTCACTTGTCTATCCAAGAGATTGTTGGATGAGAAGTGAAATGTTTTCAAGAGAAAAAAACCAAGAAAGTCCAGTTGTCTTTTGGAAAAAGCGTCTTTGGGTTCACAATCCCCTGCTATTCCTTTATGCAGATACGGGTGGTGTGTCAGCCTCCTCCCTGCACTGAATGTGTGGGGCAAAGCTGCCAGGCACATCAAGGTGAGGGGTAACCTCCAGAGCCCCCCTGCCCTAACTCCTCTCTCCCTGAAATGCTTGGTTATCATGCCACCAGTCCACAAGCCACCAGCCCAGCTGCACAGGGCTGGCTACTCCCTGATTGGTGCACTGTACAGGGGCACAACCATGCATGGGGGTCAGACCTGGACTGTGGAAGGCAAGAGGTGCTTTCTCCTGGCAGCCTCAGCGCTTCTTCCTAAGACTTGCTGAAGAAAGCCTGCAGACCAGCTTCATCCCTTGACACAAATCAGGGCCAGAGGGTCCCTGTGCGAATAGAGCCCAGGCTTCCTGCCTCTGGAATTGCTACCTGAGGGGCTGCCATGCTTTTGAGGAGTGGCAAAGCGTCTCCCTGCCCATAGAGCCACAGACTGTCTTACCGGGAGTCCCATCACAGACTAAGCTGGAGCAGCACGCCCTCTGGGGTGGCTTCTGCAACTCAACAGGTAGTCATATTTCCATGTTGCCCAGTACCCTTGAAGAGTTTCTCATAGATTATTTAGATGAGGAGATGGAAGAGGAACCCATCAAATTGGCAGGCAACACCAAGCTAGGGGGAATAGCCCAGACTTTAAAAGATAAGATTTAGAAGGATCTTGACAAACTTGACTATTGGGCCTAGCCAACAAAATGCAGTTTAGCGGTGAGAAAAGTAAAGTTTTACACTTAGGCAAGAAAAATCAAATGTACAGTACAGAATAGGTGGTACCTGGCTCAATAGTAGTGACTGTAAGAGGGATCTAGGAGTCTTATTGGACAACCGCTTAAGTATGAGCCAGCAGGGTGTGGCAGCTGCCAAAAAGCCAGTGCAGTCCTAGACTGTATCAAGAGAGGGATAACATCAAGATCATGGGAAGTGATAGTAGCGTTTTATATTGCACTGGTGAGACCACACTTGGAATACTGCATCCAGTTCCAGTCACCATTATACAAAAAAGATGCTGAGGCTCTAGAAAGAGCAGAGAGAAGAGCAACAAAGATGATAAGGGGCCTGGAGGCTAAATCATACGATGAACATTTGCAGGAACTAGGTATGTCTAGCCTAAAAAGAGAAGTACCAGGGGTGACTGCATTTGAAGAGCAGTCATGGAGAAGATGGGTCTTCATAGAGAAGTCATAGAGAGGATGGGTCTTCTCCATAGCACCTAGGAGCAGGACAAGAAGTAATGTACGGAAGATCATTAAAGACAGATCCAACCTGGAACTAAGGAGAAATTTCATGTCAGTGAGAACAGTCAATCGCTGGAATGGCTTGCCTCCTGAGTTGTGGGTGCTCCATCGCTGGAGGTGTTCAAGAAAAGATTGGACAGCCATTGGTCCAGAATGATACAAAGACTCCTGCCTTGGGCAGAGATGGACTACTAGAAGACTTCCAAGGTCCCTTCCAGCCCTCGGATTCTGTGATTCCAAGTTGAAAATTCCCAATGCAGGAAAGGTAGGCTAGCAATCACAAAATATGAGCTTAGGGAGCCCCCTAGTGCCCGCCTTACAAATTGCAGCCACCTACCTAATGTGCCGAGGTGTCAGAGACCAAAGAAGCAAACAAAACGTTTCCCTCCAGGTATTTGGATCCCAGGCAGGCAGGAGGCTTCCGAAGGGGCACCAGCAGCCTCCTAAATAAGGCACATCTTTTTCTGGGCTCACATGGTAGCTGAGGGAATGCAGAAAAATACATGTCTGAGGATTCCTATCACCGCTTCCTTAGAGCTTATTAGATAGATAGGTAGATAGGTAGGTAGGTAGATAGGTAGATATAAGTAACATATAAATATTATTCACTGTCCATCTTGAATATATAACGGAAGGAGGAAGCTTGAGAGTTCACAAGGTTAATGCTGTATGGAATGAAACTCTGGCTGAATCTGGATGTTCTGCTTCGGATACCACGGAGCCCCCTCCTCCCAGAAGGGAACAAGGAAAACAGGTCGTGAAGAGGGTGTGTGGTGTCCCAGATAATCTTATGGACCCTGCTCAAGCAGCGCTTCTGTGCCATGTCCTGGATGGGAGGGAGGGAACTGCCAATGATCTTTTCAGCCATCCTCACCACTCTCTGCCCCGTCTTCCTGTCTGAAGCAGGGATACTTCCAAACCAGACTGTGATGCTGTATGACAGGATGCTCTCGATCGTCCCCCTGTAGAAAGTGGTCAGGACAGGGGAAGGAAGATGTGCTTTTCTCATGCGACGCAGAAAATGCAGGTGCTGCATTTTTTCCAGTAGTCTTCCTGTTTCCATTGGAGCCGAAGGTCCTGGGGAGAGGCATTCAGAATCCTGAGAACGGGCTGGGGGAGAGGAAGGCTGAACCCCTGGAATATCCCAGGCTTGTAGAAGTCCTAGGGGCTCCACAGGGAGAAGAACCCCAGTTAATGTCTGAAGGAGGAGTTACTCTGTAGTGATGTTCTTAAATATCAGTCCAATAGGGAGCAATCTGCTTGTGGGAGGGGAGGGCCTCCTGCCCTCCCCCACCCCCATAGTATTTCTTCTCATATCTCCCTGGGAAGGAAACATTTTGGAAAAACAGGCAGAAGGAAGTGCAATGAAAAGACGTACCTATAGCCCTTTGGGGGCCTCCAGATTTAAAGAGCATTTTCCCGGCATGCCAAAACAGCATGGTAGAATCCCAGATACCTTGTATGTCTTATAGAGAACCTAGTTGATCCCCTGGTCTGTCCAGGTCAGGAATCCTCAAATCATCCCAGATGTTTGGCTACCCCATCTTGACTCGAGTGGATGGAGCCCCAGTGACTCCAGGGGGCTTTTACCCTGCTTCATAGCCCTGAGAGTCAGAAGATCTTCCTTATTTTGAATTGGGGTATCTCGTGTAAATTTCCTCCCTGTTGGTTTCTGGGCACTCTGGCGACTGAGGCCACGCCTGCTTCCCTGGGACAGCCCTTCAGACATCGGAGGATTGCTATCAAGACTCAGCCTTGTCTTCTGATGATGCCTTTTCTCTCCCTGCCTCAGCTTGCATGATGAACGTGCACAAGCGCTGCGTGATGAATGTGCCGAGCCTCTGTGGGACGGACCACACCGAGCGCCGGGGCCGGATTCACATCAAGGCGGACATCGAGAACGAGGTCCTGACGGTGATTGGTAAGTCTGACTTCTTGGTGACGCGTGGAAGAAAAACGGATCCCTTCCTGTTGCAGGGGATCCCATGCTTTTGCGTGACGGCTGCACATGTCCATAATGTGTGGGGGTAGAAAAGGGATTACAGATAGTCCTCTTCTTACCATCACAGTTGAGCTCAAACTTTCTGTTGCTAAGTGAGGTATTTGTTAGGTGGGTTTTGCCCTGTTTCATGATGGTTAAATGAATCACTGGAGTTAAGCTAGTAACGGTTGTTAAGTGAGTCTGGCTCCCCCATTGACTTTGCTTATCAGAAGATCGCAAAAGGGGATCACGTGACTCCGGGATGCTGCAACCATCATAAATATGAGTCAGTTGCCAAGTGGCTGAATTTTGATCACGTGACCCTGGGGATGCTGCAATGGTCGTAAGTGTGAAAAATGGTCATAAGTCACTTTTTCAGTGCTGTTGTAAACGTGGTAAGTCAAGGACTACCTCTATTGAGCCAAAGCCTGTGGGGAAACCGCGCTTTTCTTGGCTCACTCACAACCACCCGCTGCGTTGGGCCCTTTCTGAGAGACCAGCCGCGTCCAGCAGGAAAGGCACAGAGAGGTTGAAGCTGAGCTGGCCGAGGTGACCTGTGGTGCCCAGCGCATTGCTAAGCCTTTCTCCTCTGGGCTCTTCTGGCTCAAGATGCAGGGTGGGGGCCACACGGGGTCTCTGACTTCTTTTAGTCTCAGAAGATCCCCTCTAAACACGGGTGGTTCCAGGGAGAGACGGGGGCAGTGCAGCATGGGGCCAGCCTTTCAGACACCCCGTGGGAGGTTAGTTGCACCTGCCAGCTGGGCCTCGGAGAGGGTTTGTGCTGAGATTCTTTTTGTGTGTTGTGGATATTTTCTCAATAGAATTGTTAAAAAAACCTTACCTGCTGTGGTTTTTCAAGAATTTATCACTTCTGGTGCCTGCCTCTGGGCACCACTGGCCTGAATGCCACCTTCCTTCAATTGGCCCACAAAACCAGAGAGATGGGACGGTTTTCCTTTTCACTGGTGTGTGTGTGTGTGTTTGTGTGTGTGTGTGTGTATCCCTCAGACTGGAGGTGTCTAGAGCAGTGGTTCTCAAGTTTTTCTTTGCCATGGACCCCCTTTAAATACTTTTTGTGGCCACGAACCATGGACACGGATCCCCAAGACGTAACTCAAGATGTAAATCATAACATTTCTTCAAGCCTTTGGGGACCCCCTGTGAGTCACTGAAGACCCCCAGGGGTCCATGGACCACCGGTTGAGAGGCACTGGTCTAGAGCAAAAATCCCCAGACTTATTGGTTTGCAATTTGGCCACTTTCTTTCATTCTTTCAAACTGCCACAGACTGATACTACTGATTTTTGAGGTGCACAGATAACTAGCTCTAGGAACCAAGGCTGGCTGAAAGACAATCCCCTACTCAGGATTCAAGCCAGGGAATCTCCTCGCTCAACAGGTGGCTTCTTTCCATGTCCTTCCTGGTGTCTCCGTCCCCAAGAATGAAAAGTGATGCTCAGGCTATAACAGGCATTCTTCATCTTCCTCTTTTGGGTGCAAATTAGCAATCTCGCTGTAAGGACCTGCCCCAGCTGGTCCCTCTGGAAAGTAAGACTCAAAAGAGCTTTTACTGAGAGAAAGTGGTTGCAGTAAAGTCAGGCACAATCTGAAAGTCCTGCACAAAGCACAAAGCAATTATTTTGGTTTTCCAATCCCAACCCCCTTAACCAGTCCATCGGCAGCCAATGTGATGCCGAGAAGATGTTTTGAGAATGCTGAGGTGCTGGGCAGATAACAGTTCACACTCAGGGCATGACGGCCTTGGAACCAGGCTGGAACCGGCTGGAAAGGAGTCTGCTTCGTCTCTGAAGACAATCCCCCTCCCTAATTCCCAAGCGGTTACAGCGAAAGCGAAAGCGAAAGCAATGCGATAGATGCCGGCAAACCTTCCTCCCCGCCCTCCGACCGAATGGCAGGACACGATGGTGGACCTGACTCTCACTTTACATAAATACCCATCATGCTATTCCTTTTTGTGGTCATCAAGATTATACAAAGCACAGAAAAGCTAAGGAACTACAGAGAGTCCTCAACTTACAACAGTTCTTTTAGTTATCGTTCAAAGTTACAGTGGCCCTGAAAAAAGTGAGTTATGACCGTTTTTCCTACTTACGACTGTTACAGCATCCCCATGGCTGTGTGATTAAAATGTGAACTTTTGGCAACTGCTTCCTATTTATGACAGTTTCATTGTCTTAGGGACGTATCATCACCTTTTGCGACCTTCTGACGAGCAAAGTCCATGGGGAAGCCAGATTCACTTAACAACCCTGTTACTAATTTAACAGCTGCAGTGATTCACTTAACAACTGTGGTAAGGAAGACTGTAAAATGGGGCAAAACTCATTTAACAACTATCTCACTTAGCAATAGAAATTTTGGTCTCAATTGTGCTCATAAGTTGAGGACTCCCTGTAAATTAAAGATATGAGATAGGGCAGGGGTAGGCAACCTCGGCTCTTTTATGACTCGTGGACTTCAACTCCCAGAATTCTGGGAGTTGAAGTCCACGAGTCATGAAGGGGCCATAGTTCCCCCATGCTGGCTCAGGAATTCTGGGAGTTGAAGTCCACGAGTCATAAAAGAGCCAAGGTTGCCTATCCCTGAGATGGGGGATAGATTTCTCATTCACCGCAGCCCTTCCACTTTTCTCCGTGTCTTTCTGTCCTGGAAAAGCATCTTGTCTTCCACCACTTCCACCCATTCTCCATCCATTGCTATTTGTTCTTTAAACATGTGCTCCCCCCCCCCCCGCCTTTTGGAAGGCCTCATCAGTGGGATCCGGCCACATCCATTTATTCTCTCCATATTATCAGCCCCTTCAGTGGACTTCTTTCCTTTAAGGCAGAGGTGGGTAACTGTGGCCCTTGAGGACTTCAACTCCCAGAATTCCTGAACCAGCCATGTTGACTCAAGAATTCTGGGAGTTGAGGTTCACAGGTCGTAAAGGGGCTGCAGCTGCCCAATCTGTTTTAAGGCCACTCATTTCAATCCCTGTTTCAAACCACCTTCATTTACTGCCCACAAATTCTTGATCCTCTCCCTTCTTTTGCCAAGCAACCCATTTCCACTGCATACAACCTATTTTCATATTTCTCCTGACATATCCAACCCTCCCTTCAACTTTTTCTGTAAACATTTGCACATCGTAAACTGTCTTCATCAATTTCCCCATCTTTAGTAAACATTCCATCAACTTATGCAAATCTGTTACTTGCTCTGGCAGGTGGGCCATTTGCATCTAACTTGCAGTCCTCCTCTGCGTTTTCTTCGTCAACTCCCTTGGCCTTTGATCAATTAATTCTTCGACTTGTGCTTATCATTATCTCATAGGATCTATTTGACATTTGCCACAAATCAATTGGATTCACAGCCCACAACTTGACATCTTCAAAAGCCCAACCCACATACATTTACACTCGCATCTAATATACTTCTGACATCTACACAAGCATTTATCTATAAAAATATGTCAAACAATCACGGGAACATAGCACATTCTTATCCTGCTTAGTGCTGTAGCCTTCTATTCGTTCCCTTACATGTTTACTTCCATCATACACTTCCTACTTTCAGCCACCAACTTTCAACTCCATGTTCACACAAAGTTCCATTGTTGTTGTTGTTAGTTGTGAAGTTGTGTCCGACCCATCGCGACCCCATGGACAACGTTCCTCCAGGCCTTCCTGTCCTCTACCATCTTCTGGAGTCCATTTAAGCTCACGCCTGCTGCTTCAGTGACTCCATCCAGCCACCTCATTCTCTGTCGTCCCTTTCTTCTATTGCCCTCAATCTTTCCCAGCATTAGGCTCTTCTCCAGGGAGTCCTTCCTTCTCATTAGGTGGCCAAAGTACTTGAGTTTCAACTTCAGGATCTGGCCTTCTAAAGAGTAGTCGGGGTTGATCTCCTCTAGGACTGACCGGTTGGATCGCCTTGCAGTCCAGGGGACTCGCAGGAGTCTTCTCCAGCACCAGAGTTCAAAGGCCTCCATTCTTTGTCGCTCAGCCTTTCTTATGGTCCAACTTTCACAGCCATACATTGCAACTGGGAAAACCATGGCCTTGACTATATGCACTTTTGTTGGCAGGGTGATGTCTCTGCTTTTTAGTATGCTGTCTAGATTTGCCATAGCTTTCCTCCCCAGGAGCAAGCGTCTTTTAATTTCTTGGCTGCAGTCCCCATCTGCAGTGATCTTGGAGCCCAGGAAAATAAAAGTTCCATAATCCAAGCCTATTTGCTTTATTACATGCCTTTTCTAAACCAGCATTCCTAGAATTTGGCAGCTTTAAGCTGTGTGGACTTCATTGCTGGCTGGGAAATTCTGGGGACTGAAGTCCACACCTGCTAAAATGGCGAGCTTAAGAAATGCTGCTGTAAACCAAATATATAGTAAACTTTTCCCCCCCAGCTGTTTCTCAGTGACCGGCCGGAGAACTAAAACATGATATGCACGCACCCTGCCCAGTCCAAAGCTGAACTGTATCTCCCAGATTTTTATTTATGTTCTTGTATTTATTTATTATTAAATTTATTTGAGACTTAGCTCATTCTCGACCCAAAATCTGTCAAACAGCTTCACCTGCTCCTCTCACAAACAGTTTTTGCCTTCACTTTAGGTCAGACATGTCAAACTCGCAACGTCACGTGACGTTGCGCAACGTATTGGAGCTTTTTCGCCATTGCCGGCAATGGGTTGGGCGCGGCTCCGGTATGACATCCCCGCTCTAGGTGGTTTCCTCCGGAAAGAGTGTAGAGAAAAGCAACAAAAATGACTGAGGGCTTGGAGACTAAAACATATGAAGAACAGTTGCAGGGATATGGTTACTCGAGAGAAAAAGAAGGACTAGGGGTAAAATGATAGCAGTACTCTAATATTTGAGGGGCTTCCACAAAGAAGAAGGGTCTCAACTTGTTTTCCAAACCGCCGGAAGGCTTCAGACACACACACACCCCAGTATGTAAGCTGTTTCTCCCTCATCCTTGTTCCCAGAGTGCGTTTGTTCTTCATGCACAGCCTCTCGCAGTTCAAAAGGCCACCAACACGGCCTGTTGTCATTGCTGCCCATTGGCAAAACCCCAGGTGTTTGGATGCTTTGCACAGGTGGTTCTCGACTTACAACCGTTTGTTTAGTGACCGTTCAAAGTTACAACAGCACTGAGAAAAGTGACTTATGGCTGTTTTTCACACTTATGACCTTTGTAGCATCCCCGTGGTCACGTGATCAAAATTCAGACGCTTGGCAAATGATTCATAGTTGTGACGGTTGCAGTGCCCCAGGACCATGGGATCCCCTTTTGCAACCTTCCGACAAGTAAAGTCAAGGGGAAAACCAGATTCACTTAATGACTATGTTACTAACTTAACAACTGCAGTGATTCACTTAACAACAGTGGTAAGAAAGGTCACAAAATGAGGCAACTCTTTCACTTAGCAACAGAAAGTTTGGGCTCAATTTTGGTCGTATTCTCTTCCTTTTCCCTCTGTGCCAAGCAACTTCCAGATTGTTCCTCGTGTCCCCTCTCTGTTCTCCTATTCCTATTGGGACAAAAACCTGCTTCTGGTCCATTCACACCTGCAGTCATTTTACCTTCGCTCTGCATTTATTCCCTGTTGATATTTACTCCCACCTCTGTTTTCTACTCTTGACATTACCAAAATGCTCCGTAGAAGGTCTGAGCAGCCCTGTAGCCACACATTATCTCAGTCTCTGCTCATCAAAGTGCTTTCAAGCTCCTTCCTTCCCAACATATACAGTATGTATTCATTCATTCATTCCTGAGTTTGAAACCTGGTTCCCCCCACAAATCCCCCTAGACTGCCCCAGTTCCCTTCCGCTTCTCTCTGAGGAACGTCTGGCACCAATTCAGCAGCTCCACGCCTGGCAGCGGAGGGATCTCCAGTGGATCCTTTCCCCTCCCCTTCCCTGGGAAATCCAGACAAAGAAAATAGTCATGAAAAATGAACAGACGGACTACTTTTTCTTCTAATAGCAACCAACAGTTTACGCACAGAAGCCTCGTCAGCGCTGAGCTAGAATAATGGGGAGAGGACAGAAGGAGCTGCTAGCTGTGGTAGCAGCCTTCGGCCTCCTGCCTTCCTTGCACCGGCCCCAGCCCCAAAGGGACCTCCTCACCCAGCAGCTTTTCTGGGCGTCGCTGCTGGCTGGCTGGCAGCCTTAATGGCAGACTATAGGCCAAGCGGGTCATTCAGCTCCCCCCAAAGTATTTTTTCCTTCTTCAGCATTGGCTATTAGATGCCTGACCTTGCACGATGTTCACTGCTGTTTCTCTGGAGTCCTCCCTGAGCTGACTCTGCCAGCGGCTTCCTCCATTGCCCAGTTCACTGCCAGGCAAAACTTTTCTTCCGTTGATGGGGCCTCTGGTTTAAAAAAAAAAGAAGAAAAAGTAAGGAAGGCCACAGCCTACTTCTTGGTAAGTTAGAAAAATGTGGCATACCACAGTATCACCACCAGATGGATTCGCAACTGGCTGGCAACCCGCACTCAATGTGTAGTCCTTAATAGAACTACATCTACATGGAGGGGAAGCACGGAGAGGGGGTTCCTCAAGGTTCTGTCTTGGGCCCAGGACTCTTCAACATCTTCATAAATGATTTAGATGAGGGGATTGAAGGGAATTCATCAAATTTGCAGATGACACCAAGCTGCCAACACTTTAGCAGATAGATTTAAGATTCAGAAGGATCTTGACAGACTTTAACAGTGGGGCCTATCCAACAAAATGCAGTTCAGTGGTGTGAAAAAGATCTTGCATGTACAATAGGTAGGAAAAATCAAATCCCCAGGTACAGAATAGATGGTATCTGGCTCAGCAGTAATACTGTAGTAACTATGAGAGGGCTCTAGTTGTCCTGGTGGATCTCCACATAAGAATGAGTCAGCAGTGTGCTGCGACTGCCCAAAAATGCAGTCCTGGGTTGCATCAACAGAAGGAGAGCATCAAGACCACAGGAAATGATAGTACCACTTTGTACTAGTGAGGCCACACTTCATCCAATTCTGGTCACCACGATACAAAACAACAAAGGTGTTAAGGGGTTTGAAGGCTAAATTGTATGATGAATGGTTAAGGGAACTAGGTATGTCTAATCTAACAAAGAGAAGGATTGGGGTGACATGATAGCAGCCTTTCAATACTTGAAGGGGTGCTTCAAAGAAGAGAGGGTCGACTTATTCTCCATAGCACAAGACAAGAAGCATTGGGTGAAAGATTATTAATGAAAGCTCCAATTTGGAATTAAGGAAAACTTCCTGACAGTGAGAGCAATTAATCACTGGAATAGCTTGCCTCCCAAAGTTGTGGATGCTCCATCACTTCAAGTCAAGATGAGAACTGTGTAAGTGTGATCACACATAAACAACAAGCAGAGCTTCTAA
>NW_015386513.1:595583-605977 GCF_001527695.2 Protobothrops mucrosquamatus | reverse complement strand
TCCCTCCCTCTCTCTCTCTCTCTCCCTCCCTCCCTCTCTCCCTCTCCCTCTCCCTCTCTCTCCCATTTATCTATATCTATTTGTCTATCTGTCTCTATCCACCCAGCCACCCACCTACTTACCTAGCCAGCCAGCCAATTTCTATAGCCGCCTATTCCATAAACGTGACCCTGAATGCTCTGAGCAATCCTCCCTCATGGTTGTCCGTAAGGGATGGGAAGAGCTGTGGGCAAGCAGCCCACCTTGTTGGAAAAAAAAATAACCTCCCGTCCCCCCCTGATTCCACACATCATTTCTACCCATCAAATAAATTTCTCCATCTGCCTTTAGAAAGGGATGGAAGATTTCTCCTTTTAAGCTATCTGGGAGGAACTAAAAATAGTCCTTAATTGTGTTAAAGAGTATATCATCTTGATTATCCACTTAATTAGTCCCAAGTGACACTTAATTAGAGGTGACCTTGAATTGGAGATTAAGAATGTTTCGCTTCATGCCGCCGTGGCTGTTTCGGCCTACAGATGGCAGCACAGGACGGGAAAGTTTAGGGCTGCTTCCTTCAGGCCCCGTTCGCACAGCTGGAAACATCAGGCACCGCTTGGCAGCCGTCTGGAGGCTGCAGGAACAAAGCCCCCCCCCGGCCCCCTGTGGGACGGGGGTCCCTCCTCCTGTAGCCCAGCAGCTGCCGAGGGCAAATCCTCTGAGATGGCTCATAGCAACTGGCTTGCTTGCCTTCAAATTTGAAGTTAAACCTGTGAGTTTGGAGGACGAAGAGGTAATGTGATTGTGCTGTATAGTTACCACATACAGGTAGTCCTTGGCTTACAACAGTTCGTTTAGTGTCCGTTCAAAATTGCAGTGCCACTGAAGAAAGTGACTTACGACAGTTTTTCACACTTACAACGTTTGCAGCATCCCCAAGGTCACGTGATCAAAATTCGCACGCTTGGCAACTGACTCATGTTTATGACGGTTGCAGTGGCCCACAGTCATGTGATCTCCTTTTGCAACCTTCTGATAAGCAACGTCAATGGGGGAAACCAGATTCACTTAACAACCGTGTTACTAACTTAACAACTGCAGTGATTCACTTAACAATTGTGGCAAGAAAGGTCATAAAATGGAACAAAACTCACTTAGCAACTGTCTTGCTTAGCAATGGGAATTTTGGGCTAAATTGTGGTCATAAGTCAAGGACTACCTGTAATGCTAGAAAAAGTTGTATTGTATGTAACCATATTCTTTAAGGGTCCAACCTGTGTCAGACACCAGGACTATATTTTTAAACTCTTCTGTCATCAAATAAATGGGGGGGGGGAGCGTTTTCCTTCCAGGCCAGTACAAGACCCTGGTTTCTCTTCCCATGTATCCTGGTTGATTTAGTACCATTTTTGGGATGGGTGGGTGGATGGGAACTGTCTTACATTAGTTGGAATACTGAAGAAACCATCTGTGATGGTTTTGGAAAGGTGGGAGTACTTTGTGAGAAGATTTTGAAACTGCAGATTGTTCTGTTTTGCACCAATCCATTACTGCCTACTTAGAATTAAACCAGGGTTGGGCATCCTTTGAGTGGCTGAAGCTGCCATTCTGTCTTCTGATCAGGAGGCACCTGGTGGTATTACTAGGAGTCTGCCTATAATTGGGGGACCTTTGGGGGCTCCCAGATGGGACTTAAGAGCTAGAATGTGGCTGGGATCACTTCTACCTTTAACCTCCTCAAACGTCCAATGATGGCCTGTGAGACTCCCATTCCTATGCTTATTTTGGGGGAAATAAGCTCCAGCCACTCAAAGGCTGAAAGCAGACCATGGATTGACCTTTCTTTAGGAGAAGCACTTTCAGAACCTTGGAGAGCAGCCTCCCTTCTGGTGCCCACACCAGAAGCACTGATGCTGTTTAGTGCAGTGTTTCTCAACCTTGGCAGGTGGACTTCAACTCCCAGAATTCTCCAGCCATCCATGAAGTTGAAGTCCACCTTCCTTAAAGTTGCCAAGGTTGAGAAACACTGGCTTAGAGGAAATGTTGGTGGAGAGAACTCTTTGGCTGTTGACCTTCCCTTCTTCAGATCATAAACTCTGAAATGTCCTTTCAGGAATCCCTGTTTGAGGCAATCTGCTATGTCCTGTTTACCCAATCAATCCATCAATCCATCAATCCATCAATCCATCAATCCATCAATCCATCAATCAATCAATCAATCAATCAATCAATCAATCAATCAATCACAATAGAGCTGGAAGGGACCTTGGAGGTCTTCTAGTCGAGCCCCCTGCACTGTGGCATGGTGGTTAGAATGCAGTATTGCAGGCTAACACTGTTGACTGCCAGCAGTTCAATCCTGATAGGCTCAAGATTGACTCAACCTTCCATCCTTCCGAGGTCAGTAAAATGAGGACCCAGATTGCTGGGGGCAAAATGCTGAGTGTGTAAACCGCTTAGAGAATGATGTAAATAACTGTGAAGCGGTATATAAGTCCCAGCGCTATTGCTATATCATTCCAGAAGGTGGCTGTCCAGTCTCTTCTTAAAAGCCTCCAGTGATGGAGCACTCACAACTTCCAGAGGGAAGCTGTTCCACTGGTTAATTGTTATCACTGTTAGGAAGTTTTTCCTTGGTTCTAGGTTACTTCTCGCCTTGGTTAGTTTCCATCCATTGTTTCTTGTCTTCTGGTGCTTTGGAAAATAGGTGGACCCTCTTCTTTGTGACAGCCCCTCAAATACTGGAAGACTGCTATCATGTCACCCCTAGTCCTTCTTTTCTCTAGACTACCCATACCAGTATGTATGATTTGGTACACCGTACATATAGCCATGCCCCTATGTATGTATGGTATGAAGAAGAGCGTCCCTCTGCATCTACCAAACCTGGACCTTGGCTGTGGTCTCCATAGAGCCTTAGCTTAGGTGAAGATCTTTGTAGAACATGTAGATCTACTCAGAATGACTGGAATGTTGCTGGGCTATCATTTTGCCACTCTGTCCCATTCTGAAGGGCAAATTCTCTTGGTTGCTTCCGGTGATTTTCTCCCTTTCCCACACGGATTGTTTTTATTGCACAGACTGGATACTTGCTAATTGAATGAGTTGATGGACTGAGACATAGGGCCAAGCTGAACAAATTATGCAGCAATTAGATAAGCAAGTCAGAAATGCATTAATTAAAGTACACTACTCTGGGAAGAGGTTGTCCTAAGAAAATGTGTTTTCCATGATATATATTTGAGCACATTTATTTTGAAGTATTTGTTTGAGGAACACAGGGGCTAATCTTTCCATCCCGTTTTCTAGAATAGACTGACCTCAAATTCTCCCTTTGCACTGGTAATGTCCGTGGGCTGGCTTCAAGGACATTTCTCCCCAGAACTCTGTTCTGTCACCTCCATATAACTCAGAGATTTGGCAGAAAGGGGGAGGATCTGCATGGTTTGTGAACTGTAATGGTGTACTACAGAAGCTTGAACTTGTCCTTGTCTGATACAAGTGAAAGTTAGAGCTAGTTTGGTGTAGTCATTAAAGGCTTTAAGATGGAAAGGGGGATAGAATCAAGATCATGTGAAGTGTTAATACCACTTTATAATGCCTTGGTAAGATCACACTTGGAATACTGCATCCAGTTTTGGTCACCACGATGTAAAAAAGATGTTGAGACTCTAGAAAGAGTGCAGAGAAGAGCAACAAAGATGATTAGGGGACTGGAGGCTAAAACATATAAGGAACGGTTGCTGGAATTGGGTATGTCTAGTTTAACGAAGAGAAGGACGAGGGGGGACATGATAGCAGTGTTCCAATATCTCAGGGGCTGCCCCAAAGAAGAGGGAGTCAAGCTATTCTCCAAAGCACCTGAAGGGAAGACAAGAAACAATGGATGGAAACTAATCAAGGAGAGAAGCAACCTTGAACACTAAGGAGGAATTTCATGACTATGAGAACAATAAGCTTGCCTTCAGAACTTGTGGTGCTCCATTACTGGAGGCTTTTAAGAAGAGACTGGATAGCCACTTGTCTGGAATGGTCTAGAGTCTCCTGCTTGAGCAGAGGACTGGACTAGAAGACCTCCAAGGTCCCTTCCAATTGTTATTCTGTTGTTCTGTTATAGAAATGAAGCCCTAGAAAGAAGGCAAAGGCTTCCAAAAATGTTGTGAAGAAAACTTGCATGGACTTGTCCCAAAAGTTGCTATTGCAAACAGCAGAATCACTGGGAGTTGGGCAGCATATAAATTTTAATGATGATGATGATGACGATGCCATAATGCAGCCTGGGAGAACAAACTGGTAATGGGTTGAAATAGAAATACTATGCTGGTCTATGACTGTAATAAAGATTGGATTTGGTATGAAAGAGAAATAAATGGGGGAATAGCCTGTGGAAAAATACGACTTCCGTTAGGCAGATTTGGGGAAAGTACTTTGAAGCAGAGGGCAACTGAATGCTGGCAATCTCTGGCCCTCCCTAAAGAGAGCAAGGCTTCCTCTCCACCCTGGGTCCTTTCGTGAGACTGCTGCTCTCGTCCTGCCCTTCTTCCTCAGCCATGTTTCATTCCTCCTTCCTCAGCTGGATGCCCATCCCTTGGTTTGGACTGCAACTCCCAGTATTCACAACAAGCAGCTAAACCAAACCAAAATCGTCAACCAAGGTTACCAAGTTTAATCATTTAAGCCATGATATTGCTCCTGAAACCCAGAAAGAAGGATGCAGGTAAACCTATTACTGGGGTTAAATCAGGGGCATGATTTTAGGAAGACTTAATCAAAGGTGGGGAAAAAGCAGCCTAAAGTTTGAGGTCACTTTGCTCTGATCCAGACACAAACACAAACCTAACTTGGATCCTGAGCTTTCTAAAAGGGAAACTCCCCTGACCCCAGTGCAGCTCTAAATGTTCACTTTCAGACAATCCCGGGCCAGGTGGAGCTATTGGTTAAAGGAAGGGAGGAAGTAATATTGTGAGTACATTTGAGTAATGGCAATCTGATTTGAGTCCTCCATGGACCTATCTCACGTGGGGCAGATGATAAAAGAAGCAGGAGGGCCTTGGGGTACCATTGCTCAGAAGCTTCAGCCAGATGCCCTGCAGCGAAAGTGACAGATGTGGACCAAGCTACCCCTCTACCACCCCTTACTCTCCCTTCTTTACTCATAGTACTGAATGAGGGTTAGGCACGTTTTATCTCCCCAAATAGTGCATTTCAGTGTTTGTGGATGTTTACGTTAGCCTCAGAAACATGTTCTCTTTGAGCAACAAATATGAATGCCTGACCTCTTGCAGAGGGACAGTAATGAAGAGGCACCCAATTAGAACCACTTTAATTGAGTTGCTCTGAAATTCACTTTGATTTTTCAGCATATTTCTTGCCCCACTTTTTAAAATTTATCATGTATGGCCCTTAACCAAGATAAGTAGCTCTGCTAATATGCAGTTTGAACGAAGAATTTGCGTAATTCCAACAATTAGCCAAGCTGTTGAACAATGGTCAGGTTGTAGGTCCATGTCTATTTTTCTCATTGCGATCAATTCTTATGTGTTGCATTAAGAAAAAATGTTGTATTTGTACAATGTATATTTATTTCACTTCTTCCAGTGCAGCCCTCTTGAACTCCCATAGCACACAACAGAATAAAAATGATTACAATGCAACAGTAAAATTAGAATTCTGCCTCAAGTCCCACCCAATGTCTGGTGATTACCTGGTCATGTCTTCTTGTGGACTCTACTGAAGTGGGTTGCCTTTGCTGCCTTCTTCTGTTTGTATAAATAAATAAATAAATAGAATTATTTATTGACCAAGTGTGATTGGACACACAAGGAATTTGTCTCCGGTGCATAAGCATAAGTGATAGGTCATATATCATAGATCATAGTTACAATCATTAATCATAATTATCAGCAAGTGATAAATCATAGATACCAAGAGGAAAAGGTAATAGGAAAGATGAGAAGATGAGTAGGATGAGAAGATGAGAAGGATAATGGCAATACAGTCCTACTACATGGGTAAGCCTATGACAGTGCTGTGGGAATTAGGTGTTCAGCAAAGTGATGTCTAATTGTTTAGGCATGCAATGCTCTATAGTGGTGTCCCAAGGGGAGAAGTTGAAATAGATTATGTCCAGGATGTGAGGGGTCTGTAAATATTTCCTTTGTGGTTTGTGCAGTATATAGATCCTCAGTGGAAGGCAGTATGGTTGCCATTGTTTTTTCTGCAGTTCTAACTGTTGAAGTCTGAACCTGTCCCTTTTGGTTGCTGTGCCAAACCAGACCAAAAAAGCTAATACAATCCTGGGTTGTATAAACAGAGGCATAGAATCAAGATCACGCGAAGTACTAGTATCGCTTTATAAAACCCTAGTGAGACTACATCTGGAATACTGCAGCCAGTTTTGGTCACCTTACTACAAAAAAGATGTTGAGACCTTGGAAAAAGTTCAGAGAAGAGCAACTAAGATGACCCAAAGTCTGGAGACTAAAACATACAAAGAACAGCTGCAGGACTTGGGTTTGGCTAGTCGAAAGAAAAGAAGAAACAGGGATGACATGATAGCAGTATTCCAGTATTTGAGGGGCTGCCACAAAGAAGAGGGGGTCAAATTATTCTCCCAAGCACCAGAGGGTAGGACAAGACACAATGGATGGAAACTGATCAAAGAGAGAAGCAATCTGGAATTAAGGAGAAACTTCCTAACAGAGAGGACAATTAACCAGTGGAACAGCTTTCTTCAGAAATTGTGGGTGCTCCATAACTGGAGGTTTTTAAGAAGAGCCTGGACAGTCACTTGTCTGAGATGGTATAGGTTCTCCTGCTTGAGCGGGGGGCTGGGCTAGAAGACCTCCAAGGTCCCTTCCAGATTCTATTCTATTCTATTCTATTCTATTCTATTCTATTCTATTCTATTCTATTCTATTCTATTCTATTCTATTCTATTTTTCTTCTGTTTGCTCATTTTACTTCCATGCTAGTCTACAACTATCTGCAGTAACATAATGGTGGAGCATGGCGGTCCAAATTATTCCTTCTGTTAAGAATTCTATTATTCTTTCTCAAGCGGTAGAATTATAAAATGTAGAATGGGAGTGGATTCTTTAGGCTGACAAATCCACCCCATCTCTCCCTCTGGGAATCCTAATTAAGCCATGCAGAACAGATTGCTGTCCACCCTCTGTTTGAATGTATCTAGTGACAGGAAGCCCACCACCTCTCTGAATAATTGGTTCCATTGCTAAACTGCTATCATTGTCAGAATTTTGTTCTTAAAATTCAAACAAAATCTGTCTTCTGGTAACTTAAACCCATCTGTTCTCCTGGGTTTCTTAAATGCAATATATAATAGTTCAACTATACATCAATAAGCTATTTCACTACCTTAGAATACTATTCATCAGTCCCTGGAGTTTAAACTCGTTCAAAGTAAACAGATTTTCCCCAACCATGTTCTTGTTTCTCTCAGGCTTCAAGCCTCTTTCTTCATCCCGCTCTTCACAATTTCCTAGTGGAATTGTGTTGGTGAAGATTAAACCAAAACGAAATGATAGAGATAAAAGAAATACCACAGACATAGAAAGAAGCATATGTATCTTTGATTTATAAGACATCAATCATCTGGAAAAACTCAAGTCATATAAAAATCAATCTCTGTATCAAATGTTGATTACAAAATGTTTACTACAGTAATAGCTGAAGATTTGTGGAATTATATTCCAGGTAATACAGATAGATTAAACAGGTTATACCAAGGATAATGGTAAATTTATAATGGAATAGAAAATATCTACAAGAAGCGAAAAAAGCAGCAATATTTCTTTTAGATCAGAAAAAAGCCTTTGACAGTTTGGAATGGTCATTCCCATTTGTATTGAATAAACAAAATCCAAAAGAAGAACTTAAAGCTTGAGTTAAATGCTTTTATAAGCAGCAGAGGGCAAAGAGCATGACTAATAGAACACTTTTCTACAGATTTTTTTCAGCAAGCAAAGGTACAGGACAAGGATGTCCACTTTCTCCTTCACGATTTGCAATCATTTTAGACATATTAGCCAATAAGGTTCGAAAAGATAAGCAAATATCAGGCATTAAGTTTCAAGGAGAGGAATATAAATTAAAATGCTATGCAGATGATGTGCTATGCAGCTGCAAAGGGTGATAAGACAGCTGATGAAAACAAAGGTTTTGGTGAATTCTCAGGATATAAAATTATGCACAAAAACCAAAGGTAATAATGAGAAGAAAGCTTTGTGCAGAAAAAGTCAGATTGCCAGACAACAAAGGATTCAGTGAAGTATTTGGGACTGTATTTGTCAGGCAGTAACAAAGATATATTTCAAAATAATTGCACAAAATTATATAGAGAAATTTTAAAAAAAGGTTTTAAAAGGTGGAAAATTTAAAAACTCCCCTGATTAGAATCAACTGTGAGTATTAAAATGAATATATAGTCTGTGTGGACTCCTGGAGATTGCCTAGACAAATCCCTTCATTTTCTTGGCAAGATTTAGGAAGTGATTTGTCAGAGGCTCACCCAGTCAGCTTCGTTCCCACGATAGGACTGGAGCTCATGGTCTCCTAGTGTCTCTCCTGGTGCCTGTAGATACTTTTTTAAAAATTCAAATGCTGCTAATTTCAATCCCCAAAGTCTTTCAAAATTGGCAAACAACAGTTAATGTGTTTATTTTGTTCAAAAAAAGCCTCTGCAATAAAACAAAACAATGTTACAAGATTCAAAAGACAGAGGTGCTCTTCGTCTTCTGAATTTTAAATTATATTCCCAAGCAGGTTCTTTGTCATGGACAATTGAATGGATGTAATTCGTGAACAGCAGAATGTCAGCATTAGAAGCTATGGAAACCTCTCTCTTTCCCCTCAGCGTGGCTGGCTCAGGAATTCTGGGAGTTGAAGTCCACGAGTCTTAAAAGAGCCAAGGTTGCCTACCCCTGGGCTAGTTAATGGACTTCTCAGATGTTTATGGTTTTAGGATGCAGCAGAAGATCAACTCTTGAAATTACAAGACAGCAGGATTCTACCAAAATCACACGTTCTTCACCCTTAGCCTCACCCTCAAATCCTTTTTATTCTGGAGATAATTATTGCAAGAAAAGTGCAATTACTTACGCAGTTATGGCACATTCAGACTTTAGAAACAGATGAAAGAAGCAGCAGGCATCATATGGAGAAGAAGGTGTGGAACTTTTTTCAGATTTGCTGCCCCAGCTGACCTCCAGCTGCTTCTTCCCAAGGCCTCTTGCACTGTTCTCCAAATGACATGCACCCTCTCGCAGTGCTTTGGAATCAGTTGTCCAAGCTTCCAGTTGCTGTGGCTATGCTGGCTCAGGAATTCTGGGAATTGAAGTCCACGAGTCATAAAAGAGCCAAGGTTGCCTACCCCTGGTCTAGGTCAATCCTGTTACAGGTGGTTCAAATAAAGAACCCATAAGACAATTGCAATTCAGCGATAGTAGAACGTTAGGAAAAACTCAGTAAAATTTAACCCAGTTAAAATTGTATAAAAATTTGAATGGAAATGTCACTTGTCTTCGACTAGGAATTGTTTCAGAACAAATAATAATATTACAATTTAACATTAATGTTATTGGCTGCAAGGACAAATTTAGCTCATCATTGGAAAAGAGACACTTTGCAACAATATGAAAGTAGGAAAGCAAACTTGGGGAAGATGCAGCAATGGCAAAGTTAGCAGCATAGATCCAGACCGGACGTTTGACTAAATTTAAGCAAGAATGGATTCCCTATGTATCATATGTCACACAACAAGGCAGACACTCAGGGTGCACTTTTTGAGGGGAAATATTTGATGTCAAGAGAGTAATTAGAAACAATTTCAATATTTATAAATACGTTGATGCACTCATCTTCTGTCAGATACGGGAGGGAATTTAAATCTCTGGAACAGTGATAAATAATGGCGATATGAATATTGATAAGTTTAGAGATTTATAGAGATTTCTGGTTATCTTTCAAGGTGACATAAAGAACCTAGTTCTGTGGATTTAATTAATTAATCAATTCATGAAATTTTAAATTTTATGAAAATACTGTTTACTAGTATTTTCTTATACACTTTATCTCTTTTTTTTCTTTCATGTAGCTGTTTATTCTGTTCCTTTAAGTGTTTTAATAAACAGCACAAAGGCTAAATCAAAATACAGTTGGGATGACTTTTTTATTTTTATTTTTTATTTTTTCCAATTTTTTTTTTTATTATTTTCAACATAAGAGAAAAAACAATCACAAGTACATCACAATTGAGAAAAACCCCCTCCCCACCCCCCACCCGGACTTCCCAAACCTAATCCCAGGATACTATTCATCTAAAAGTAACCTTATATTAATATCCCTAACTCCACAAAGTATAATTCTACATAAATAGGTGAAATATATGTATATAT
>NW_015386513.1:559549-594077 GCF_001527695.2 Protobothrops mucrosquamatus | reverse complement strand
CCCTGGAGCCCCCTCCCCCCATTATGAATGGCAGACTGGCAGCTCGCGAAGCATGGCTGACACGGGATGGCAGTCCTGACACAAGAACCAAAGAAGCTTCACGTCTATGGAGATTCTCAGTCATCCAGGTCATAGTTGTCCCAAAGGTGCTTTTCTCAGGAGGCAACTGGACTTTCTGATCTTTCTTTGAAGACATTTCGCTTCTCATCCAAGAAGCTTCTTCAGCTCTGACTGGATGGTGGGGAATGGAAGGATTTATACTTCTTGCAGACAGCTGGTAATTTGCATTCTTTTAGAGAGTTGTTGAGGCCACCTCAACAACTTGTTTATCTGTTGTTTATCTGTGTCCTCAGGGTCACCTGAGTGGTGCAAATGGGTGTGGGGCCTTCTTGGAACTGCCGAAAGGACTGTGTTGTAGACTGGAGATAGATGATGTCACATCCCTCCCCCTCAGTTGAGAGAGAGCTGTTCAGTTTTGACCTAGATGGCCTCTTTGACCCCTCTTTCAAACCAGCGGTCCTCTCTGTCCAAAATGTGGACTTTGCTGTCTTCGAAAGAGCGGCCTTTGTCTTTTAAATGCAGATGGACTGCTGAATCTTGTCCAGATGGGTTTGTTCTCCTATGTTGTGCCATGCATTTATGAAGTGGTTGTTTCGTTTCCCCAATGTACAGATCTGCACATGGCTCACTGCAATGTACTATATATACCACGTTGCTCAGTTTGTGTCTGGGTGTTTTATCCTTGGGGTGGACAAGCTTCTGCCTTAGAGTATTCTTGGGTTTGAAGTGTGCATGTACATTGTGTTGGCTGAAGATCCTCCTGAGCTTTTCCGATATTCCTGCAACATATGGAATTACAACATTGCTTCATTTATTGTCGTCTTCATTGTCTGTTACGGAGGAGCTCCTGCTGGGTCCTTTTTGAGATTTGATGAAGGCCCACTTGGGACAGCCACACGTTCTGAGGGCTTCCTTGAGATGTTTTAGTTCTTTTTCTTTCCCATCTTTGCTGGTAGGCAGACCTTCAGCTCAGTGGTATAGGGTTCTGATAACTCCCATTTTGTGCTCCAGTGGTGGTGAGAATCAAAATGTAAATATTGATCTGGGTGTGTGGGTTTTCTGTAAACTTCAGTGTTAAGGCTTCTGTCTTCCTTAATGTGTACTGCACAGTCCAGGAAGGCCAGACTATTTTCCTTAACATCTTCCTGTGTGAATTTGATGTATCTGTCCACAGAGTTGATGTGTTTGGTGAACGCTTCCAATTCTTGTGTTTTGATCTTGACCCAAGTATCGTCCACATACGTATACCAATAAGTGGGTGGAATTCCTGTGAAGGAGTTTAGGGATTTTGTTTCTACCTCTTCCATGTAGAGATTGGCCACAAAGGGGGACAGAGGTGAACCCATGGCGCAGCCGTGTTTCTTTCTGTAGAAATCTTCATTGTATTTAAAATAGGTAGTGGTCAGGCAGAGGTCCAGCATGGCACATATGTGGTCTGGGCTGAGGTTGGTTCTGTCACCTAAGGTGCTGCCTTGTAGCAGTCATTTCTTTACTACCATGACAGCTTCAGTTGTTGGAATTCAGGAGAAGAGGAAAGTCACATCATTGGAAACCATGATCTCATCCGAGTCCAGTTTTAGTTTCCAAACCTTGTTGGTGAAGTCCTATGAATCGTTGATGTGATGGGTGGTGTTGCCAACTAGAGGAGATAATAAGGTGGTTAGATGTTTTGCAATGTTGTAAGTGACAACGTTGATGCTGCTTAACAATTGGTCTGAGTGGTGTTCCCTCTTTGTGGATTTTGGGGAGACCATATATGCATGTCATGGCTTCCCCAGCATAAAGACAGTAGTATTGTGGCTTGTTAATGGCATTGTCCTTCTGTAGTTGTTGCAAGAAATCAGTGATTCAGCAGTCCATCTGCATTTAAAAGACAAAGGCCACTTTTTCAAAGACAGCAAAGTCCACATTTTGGACAGAGAGGACCGCTGGTTTGAAAGAGGGGTCAAAGAGGCCATCTAGGTCAAAATTGAACAGTCCTCTTTCAACAGGGAGGGGGGAAGGGATATGACATCATTTATCTCCAGTCTACAACACAGTCCTTTCAGCAATTCCAAGAAGGCTCCATACCCATTTTCACTACTCTGGTGAGCTTAAGGGCACAGATACTGTAAACCTCCAGGTGGCCTCAATGATTTTCTAAAAGAAGGCAAATGACCAGCTATCTTCAAGGAGTATAAATCCTTCCATTCCCCACCATCTAGTCAGAGCTGAAGAAGCTTCTTGGATGAGAAGTGAAACATCTTCAAAGAAAAACAAGAAAGTCCAGTTGCCTTGTGAAAAAGCGAAGAAGCTTCAGTTTTCAGGGAAGCCCAGTTGCCTTTTGGAAAAGCACCTCCGGAACAACATAAGCTCCTTCAGAACTCCGTCAGGGCTTCTTTTCAGCTTTTGCTTCCTGGACCAGCACTACTGAATCTTCCTCTGTGTCCTGACCTGTTTCCATTTACTGTATGTTTCCGTAGGTTTCTTCTGGTGGCCTCTTCTTTAGAATGGCTTGCAGTTGTGATTTTGGAACATCCCACCCATTTTGATCTTGTTTTCCTATCAACTTTCCTTCCCATGGAACCTACTCAGCTTTGCCATGAGGGGTTTGGCTTTCATTTGTCAGTAAGGATGCAAACTTCATTGTTGTTACAAGGATTTTCTGTTGTTCCTAAAACAATTCTTGAGAAAGTTAGTTGAGAAATGAATACTGGCTCTCCTTCATCTTCAATGAAAACTGGTGCACAGACGGTGGTGTTCAGTTGATGTGCTATCTCATTATCTTCTTTCAGATTTTCTTCAAATCTTTTGTTCTCTGGGGATTGGCTATTTGCATTTTCCCATGTCTTTTAAAGTTTATTTACATAAGTTGTATATGTCCGTAATCCTTTTTGCAACTGTTATTGCCTTCTATTATGCAAATGTGTCTTCTCTGCTCTCATTTGGGCAACATTCTCCTTTTCTGAAGGAAAGCTGCTTCTCCTGTAATAGTGTCCCTGCCATTTCTCATTAAGGATGCCAGTAGCCTCTTGAATTTGCTTGTGTCTTTCCCAATCTGAGCTGAGCATCCAGGCTGAGCTTTTATTAATCGTGGCATTGGAGGGGATCTTGGAAGCTACCCAGCCTCCTAGTCTGAATGAAGGCATCCCAAATAGATGGCATCCAGCTTCTGCTGATAGACCTCCATCAGCTGTTTGGGCTTTGTGGCTTCAATAAAACCCAAATATTTTGGACAGATTTGATCTGGGTATTCTTGTTTTCCCTAATCTCCAGCGATTGTCTGTATGTGCTAAAAGTCATTAAAGGGCTAATCTTTCAATTAGCATATTTGGCTATGCAAATTTCACTGCAATGTAGTATGCTTTAAATAATACATCTTTCTGTCAGCTGCTGATATTGAAAAAGTGGCACCCATCCTTCTGTGGACTGTTCTTTCAAGGGCAGGCATTATTTTTCTGGGGTACAGTATTCATGTTTCCCATTTCATTTGGATTCCTTCTAAAATCTTTCATTTTACACTGTTGGGCATGAATAGATCCGTGTGTCTTAATATTCATGGACTAGATAATTGTCCATTTGTTAACTGAAATAGAGCAGGGACTCTTTGCAAGAGATTTCTTAGATAAGAATATTTTTTGATGGCCATCTCTTTTATTCTAAGATGGTCCTAGTCCCTGGCCTCATCATGCTTTAATTACAGTAGTGTTGGTCCTCATTTTGATAGCCCAGTAATGGGTATCTTCATGGCATCTTTGAGTCAAATGGCAGCCTTCCCCCCCCCTCTTCCTGACATCTCTGGATACAGGGTATTCCTTACTGCAGATGTCTGCCTGCCCTGGACTGTTCACCCAGAAAGTGGCTGGACTCAGTACTGTCTCCTTGGCCCAAGTCTGAGATGTTTATTAATTGTGGGGTGTTATTAATTTGCATTTCATTATATAAGTAGCACTTAGGGGATGGCTGAGCAGCTTCAGCAGCTGTTTCTCAATGAGAACATTGTGTCTTTTGAGAACAGTCTTGGACCAAGATGACAAGTCGAGTTAGAGTTTCCCTCTGTCACTGTTTCCTGACATCCTAAATGGAATGGATGCTGCACATATAGTGTGGCCTTAAGTCAGGAACACCGGTGGGAAGATTCTTTTTTCTGTCCTTGTGAGTTGATTTTTTTTTATTGGACCAGAGACCTCTGGGTGACTCAGAAGAGCAGCAAAAGACAATTCCATTTTAAAAGATTCTGAGTTAAAAATAAAAACCTGAAAAGAAATGAATATATAAAGATCTGCCAGCACATGGAGCGAGGGATAATTGGAGAGTGGATTACCATGGTACTGAATACACACAAACACAGCACAGAAAATTGTGACTCTCCAGCCGGTGGGTATTTATTTCTTCTGCAAATAAGCCACGTTCTATTCAATTGTTCTGGAGGACTCAAATGTGCTTCAGCCGTGGCAGGACGTGTCATCACAAATTGAGCCCATTGAGTTTTCCCGCTTGTAAATGCATGAGAGAATGGATATTGTTGCCCCTTTACACCATTCAGGGTCTTTTTTCCTTTCTGTTTTAGTACGAGATGCTAAAAATCTTGTTCCGATGGATCCCAATGGCTTGTCAGACCCGTATGTGAAACTCAAGCTCATACCTGACCCAAAAAGCGAGAGCAAACAGAAGACTAAAACCATCAAATGTTCCTTGAACCCCGAATGGAATGAGACCTTCAAATTGTGAGTATTGCTAGACGAAACATTTGAATGTTGGGTGTCGTGTGATTTCCGGGGCATCCAGGGCTGTGGTGGCACAGGGGTTAGAATGCAGCACAGGTAATCCTCGACTTACGACCTCAGTTGAGTCCAGAATTTATGTCGCCAAGTGAGAAGTTTGTTCAGTGAGTTTTACTCCATTTTATGACCCTTCTTGCCACATTTGTTAAGGGAATCACTGCAACTGTTAAATTAGTCACACGGCTGTTAAGTCAATCTGGCTTCCCCACTGATTCGCAAAAGATGATCACGTGACCCAGACACTGCGACCGTCATAAATATGAACCAATTGTCAAGCATCCAAGTATAAATCATGTGACCATGGGGATGCTGCAGCAGTCGTAACTGTAAAAAATTGTCATAAGTCACTTTTTTCAGTGCTGTTGTAACTTCGAAAGTCATTAAATGAACTGTGGCAAGTCAAGGACTACCTGTATTGCAGGCTAATTCTGCCAACTGCCAGGAGTTCGATCCTCACCATCTCACGGTTGACTCAGCCTTCCATCCTTCCAAGGTCCGTAAAATGAGGTCACAGATTGTTGGGGGCCACAGGCTGACCCTGTAAACTGCTTAGAGAGGGCTGCAAAGCGGTATATGTCTATGTGCTATTGCCAATGCTACCCATATCTTAAAACAGGCAGTCAAGAAAGGGCATAATGTTGCTGGACAAACATCTCGTGTCATCCCTTCCTCCAGATCCCCCACTATGTAGGACACCAGAAAGGGACTATAACTCAGACAGAACCCAAGCAGAAAATCCCATATTCGGATGCCAGGTGAAGGAAAAGACTTCCCCAATGGCAGATCTTGGACAGCTTTGACTCCAAAAACACTGGAGGTTTTTAAAGACGAGATCGGTCCACCATTTGTCTGGAATGGTATAGGGTTTCCTGCTTGAAGAGGAGGTTGGCCTAGAAGACCTCCAAGGTCCCTTCCAATTCTGTCATTCTGTTACTCACAGCATAGACAAGAGTAACCGAGATAAAACTATGCTGTTCCTCAAAGGGAGGCAGCTTCCAAGAAGTTCTGCTCCCTGCCTTAATTTCCTGGGCAAACTTTTCAGATTTCTTCCTCACCATGGGGCCTGCTGCAGCATAGCATGGGAGGGGGGAACCTCTGTGCCAATGCTGCCTCTCTGTGAAGAGGCACAGCGTTGGCAAGGAAGGGAGCCGTGCTGAGCTTCAAGCTGTCAGGGTGCCCGAGGAGAGAAATCTACTGCCATGCATGAAAGTAAAGCTAGATCTAACATATCCTGCCATCGTTCCATTCTCCATCTTCTTTCTGTTTTTTGTTGCCAAACTTTCTGGGATTTTCAGGGCTCTCCATCTCACATCCACCCCTGCTTCATTTATTATAGTTCGCGGCTTCAGATGCCTCAAGACAGGATTTTAGTTACCTGCAACTTCCCTAGAATTAATGAAGAGGGGGAAAATGTTGCATTTTAAGAAAGGAGAATGGGGAAGTGGTATTTTTTCCCCTCTCCTCCGCCAGTTGGAAAACTCAGAAAAATATACTATAACACTGTGGGATCAGAAACTGACATTTTTGAACATTTTCATTTGAAAGGGCCAGTGTCAAGACCAGGGGTCTCCAAACTTGGCAACTTTACGACTCGTGGACTTTAACTCCCGAATTCCTCAGCCAACCATGCTGGCTGAGGAATTCTGGGAGTTGAAGTCCATGAGTCTTAGAGTTGCCAAGTTTGGAGACCCCTAGTTTAGAATTTCAGCATTAGGGGCGCAGGCTACTCTAGAAGACCACCACTTCCCAATGATGGGCGATGACGGGTGAAATGCATGGAAGCTTGCAGAAAGCAGCCCCTTCCCCAGAAAATAGCATCTTAATGTCTCTTCTCTCTCCTCCTCCCCCTGTTTTTTCCAGCCAGTTGAAAGAGTCCGACAAGGGCAGGCGACTATCGGTGGAGATCTGGGACTGGGATCTGACCAGCAGAAATGACTTTATGGGATCTCTCTCCTTTGGCATTTCAGAGCTGCAGAAAGCCGGAGTGGATGGCTGGTATGGTGCCTTTGTCTCTCGGGCCCTCAGTGGCTCTCCAGTTAAATAAAAACGGGGGTGAGAAAAGGAACGGGGAAATCTGCATGGAGCTGTTTGGAGCTCTTTGGGGAACCCCGCTCGAGCTGATGGCCAATAAATGTAAATAAAATACTTTCATGAAATATGTTAGAAATTGCTGCAATTAGGGTGGGAAAAAATCTAGTCTCCTCACGCTGCACATCTTGCAGGGGCCTTTCTGACTTATTTATTATTTATTTATTTATTGAATTTATATACCGCCCTATCTCCCTTACGGGACTCAGGGCGGTGAACAGGCGATAATAAAAACCATGATAAATATAGGCAGTTCTAAGGATGAGTTTGGCATATTCTGCTCCTGTCCTGACACGCACCGCCAAGCGACGTCCCCTGGACATGGCTAGGATTGCAAGCCTAAACTTTAAATGCCACCAACTCTTGACAGAAGCCTGTCATGAAGATCTGCCCTCTCCCCCAACATACCCTGGCCCGTGTTTTCTGGAAGAATCCAGAAGAATCTCTAATTCTAATTTCTAACCCTCAAGGACAGAGTAGGGGACTGTGGTCCATCAATGGCAGTGAATCCATCTTAAAGTCACCCTGGCCAGTCTGGTCAAGGTCAAGAGATCCAGTAGACATGGTTCAGCAACAGCTTCCTCAATGCCCCCAACAACAGCTGGGTCAGTTCAGGACCGTCTTGCCCAGATTCCTTCCCCCTCCCAGGGACTAGTTTATCACAAACTAGGGCTGATCATTTTTACCACCATTTTTGCCGGAATGGGACAACTCGCTTCGGTCTTCTCAGCCCAGCCAACTTGCAACTCAGAAACCTTGACTTGCTTGCATCGAAAGGGCAGCTTTGGAGCTGAGACGGAGAGACGGGAGAAGGGGGGCTGGGGAGAGAAAAAGCAGATGCCCTGGCACTCACCCCGAAGGCTGCTGCTGTCACCCCATTTTTTCCACATTTGGCTCCTTGTGGTGGAGTGGGAGTAAACAGGTGAATCCCAAGAATCCCCAAGGAATCCTTCATTGACCAGCTGGGGAAATGCCACTGGACCGTTAGGAATTCTTTCTGGCTGAGTAAATTGTCCCAGAGAAATCTGCAACTCCTTTTAAAATGAAGCCACCAAAGAGCCTCTTAGAATAGAATAGAGCTGGAAGGGACCTTGGAAGTCTTCTAGTCCATCTCCCCACTCAAACAGGAGAACCTATACCATGTCTAGCCTGTCTAGCCTCTTTTTAAAAATCTCCAGTGATGGCGCACCCACAATTTCTGGAGGCAAGTTGTTCCACTGATTAATTGTCCTCACTGTCAGGAACTTTCTCCTTAATTCCAGGTTGCTTCTCTCTTTGATCAGTTTCCAACCATTGTTTCTTGTCCTGCTCTCTGGTGCTTTGGAGAATAATTTGACCCCCTCTTCTTTGTGGCAGCCCCTCAAATACTGGAATACTGCTATCATGTCTCCCCTATTTCTTCTTTTCTTTAGACTAGCCAAACCCAGGTCCTGCAGCCGCTCTTCGTATGTTTTAGTCTCCAGGCCTTGGATCATCTTAGTTGTCTTCTCTGAACTTTTTCCAAGGTCTCAACATCTTTTTTATAGTCTGGGGACTAGAACTGGTTGCAGTATTCCAGGTGTGGTCAGACACGGGACTGGTACCTGGATGTCAGCAGGGTAGAAGAAAACATTTCACTTCTCATCCAAGAAGCTTAATCAGTTCTGATGGTGGCAATATGGAAGGAAAGGTACTGACAATTGAGGCTGGATTGTGGGGGGATGGAAGGAACATATTTCTTTGTAAACCTCTGGACAGTCGCACTCTCGCTGAGAGGCAGTGAGACCTCTTGGGGGTTTATCTGTGCCCTCAGGGGCATCGGGAGTGCAAATGGGTATGAAATGTTCCTGGAACAAAGTCCACATTCTGGATAGGGAGGATCATTGGTTTGAAAGAGGGGTCAAAGGCCATTTATGTTAAAATTGAGCAGCCCTCCCTTAACAAAGGGGGAGGAAGAAGACACCACCCATCTCCTGTCTACAACATAGTCCTTTCAGCAGTTCCAAGAATATTCCACCCCCACAGATGAACCCCCCAAGTAGCCTCAAGAGTGCTCAGGGAGAATGCTAATGACCAGATGACTACAAAGAAATATGATCCTTCTCCTCTCCCCCCCCCAATCGTTTCTTCTTCTTCTTCTTCAAGGAAAAAAGAGTCCAGTTGCCTTTTGAAAAAGCCTTTGAGACAAGGTATCTTGAGAGCCTGACAGAGACTTTCTCCGCTGCTCTCATACCCAAGAAAATCAAGGCAGAGCAATCTTAAGATTCTTTCTGACTCACTCCTCCCTTCCATACCTGAGCTGGTGTTTATGTAACACCGCTGAATACCTTCGTCAAGGCCATTTCCACACTCCTCTGTGACTCTGTAACCATTAGGAATCACTGTTCTCTGAATTTCTAAGACAACTACAAAAAGCATTTTTTTTTTACCAGTGTCAGAAAACACACTATGTTTAATTTGGATGAAGAAGAGCCATAAATATCTCTTCTGGAAAATTTGAATGCATGGCAATATCTTTGATTTATCTTTCAATCTGTACATCTGTGTAAGATTTATACATCTTTTGGGTCAGGATAGGTGATAGTTCATCTGGATGATTTGTTCATTTATTCTGAGGATCCAGCTATACCCATGGAACAGAATTGATCTATGCTTGATCAGCTCCACCTACGCAGCCTTTGTGCTAAGCTGGATAAATGTGGCTTTGATCTGCCTTGCATCTCCCCAGTTTAATTATACTGGAAAAAGAAACTTTTTACTCCTCTCCTGATAAAGCTCAATGTTCAAGGGTGTCTGAAAAAAAATCATTAAAGGAGGGGAAATATACAGTACTACATTTCTAATAAGAAAATAGAAGGTAAAGATTTTTTTTTGTACAGAAGTCAGAGGAGGAGGAATCAGTAATGGCAATATGAAGGTTTCAACATGATAAGGTAATGAAACAATTCCTCCCTCTTTACTAAAATTCTGGCTGAGTTAAAAAAAAATGTAATTAATGAATGGACAGAATCAATTACAAGAAGAAATTCCTAAGTTGTCATTTACAGAATAACAGAGTTGGAAGGGACCTTGAAAGTCTTCTAGTCTAACCCCCTGCTCAAGCAGGAGAGCCTATCCCATTCTGGACAAATGGCTGTCCAGTCCCTTAAAAACCTCCAGTGATGGAGCACCCACAACGTCTGAAGGCAAGCCATTCCACTGGGTTAATTGTTCTCACTGTCAGGAAATCTTTCCTTAGTCCCAAATTGCTTCTCTCCTTGATTAGTTTCCATCCATTGCTTCTTGCCCTGCCTTCGGGTGTTTCTGATCAAATAATTTAAAAGGAATTCAAATTCAATTCAGGCAGCCAAAAGAGAGTTTTAAGGCTAATATGGAAGAGGGATATGTTTGGAAGATGACTTTTGCTGTGGCAACATTGGGATGTTAAAGAATTGCATAAAGAATGGGATAAATAATCTGTTGGAGTAGATTAACTTGATGGTTTATTCTCAGAATCCTTCAGATACAGAAAATGTGTTCCAGGTAGGATACCCAGGTGCCAGAAATTCCTGGGTAATAAAAAAAAGAGCAATATTAAGTTCTCACTTCCTGGTTTTTAAAAATCTATTATGCAGAAGGCCAGGACAATGAATGTGCAAAGTCCAAAGTCATCAAAAATGCCTGTTGAAAAGTCTTCAGAAAAGAAACGAATTGAAATATTTGAATGAATTCCTTAGAAAACCTGAGAAAACTTACAGCTGAACATTCCTCTCTGCTTTAATTTTTAATTTAAATGTGAAGAAGAAATTTGTGTTGCTCATTTGGAAGGGCCAGGCCCTTGTCTTGTGAGAGCCTTTTATTTATTTATTTTTATTTATTTATTTTTGGATTTATATCCCGCCCTTCTCCCGTAGGACTCAGGGCGGCTGACAATCTATTTAAAATACATACAAAACATCTTTGAGAGATCCTTGGTACTCTCTGCGCTTGGTTGTTTCCTTGCAGACATTTCACTACCCAAACTAGGTAACATCATCAGTGCTCAAAGGGAATGGGTTTGCAGGGAGGAGGAGGAGGAGGAGGAAGAGGAGGAGGAGTCCTAGGTGCTGTCTGAGCATAGTTGTTTTCTTGCAGATGTTTCACTACCTAAAGTAAGTAACATCATCAGCGCTAGTATACTGGGCTGCAAATATTCTCCTTCAGAGCGTCTTTGCTCCGCTGTGCTCTCTGCACAGACAGAAGGGGTGGAAGCTCAGATTGCTCATCTTTAGGGACCAGCAGCATCTGCATCTGATGGCTACCCTCTGGGCAGCGTAGCCTCTGATGCCTGCAGCCGCTCAGGCAGCACTTTGTCTGGCAGCTCTTCAACTGGCTGCTCACTGCACGTCTTCTCATCGGAGTCCAGGCAGCCGTGACAATTAACAAAGGCAAATACCTTGAAAAGGTAACACACCAGCCGAACTGTTAGCTTATCAGTTGCAGAATGGACAAAATGAAAGGATAGCTTCTGTTTGGCTTGGAACTAAGCATATCTGTACAACAAGTGATATTACCCAGGAATTGATCAACTATTTTTTTTGAAATTATACAGCAGGCAGCAATGTGGTCCAGTAAAAGTTGAAGAATATTTGGATGGAATATTGCATAGAATTTGCTGACCAAAAATAGCAGATTTTATTTGAGTTGAAACAAAGAAATATTTAAAGCTAAAAACGAATAAAACCCCAAGACCAGCTTTTCAGAAATTCCAATTAAACTTATTTTATTTGGAAACCATTTCTGAACTACCATTGTATACATAGAATTGTGCCACATCCCGAATTTGGATTCTAGAGTTTATATTTCAATCATAAAGAAAGTCAACAGTTTATAGAATTTACAGTATTCTTTCAAAGTATTGTTTATTGTTTGTAGTTTTTCTTTTTCCTCTTACAGATCCCAGTAGTGTTAACCACATATTTTACCATTCAACAGATATATTTCTTGACTAGAAAGTGGATATGAAATATCTTATAGTGCACTAAGTTGTTATTGGTGTATTAGAATATATTTGTCAGGCATGAAAGATCAGATCCACACGTGAAAGTTCAATTAAGCTGATTTATTGCTAAAAGCCTATATACAGGAAACCTCTCAACTAAAGGTCAGCACCCGGTTAGAATTAAATAAGGGTCAACTGCACTCAAGGGGGTTGGAATTAATTAGCTCCTATAATATTAAACATATGATATTTTTGATATACTGGCTGTTTGCAATTTTTGGCTAAACACTCACATTCTCTTACATTATTTTTTTCTTTTCTTATTACATTCTCTACGTTCTTTGTACCAGTATTGTTTCTTTTTGTGTTTTTTTCTTGAAATTTTAATAATAACTTAAAATATTTGCTGAAAACAGGAAAAGCACCTGAAGTAGGCTCTTTTAAAGGATTATTTAGAAGATGTTATTTTTATTTATTTAACAATACTTTTTAATTTACTAGACCAGGAGTCCCCATCCCCTGGTCCGTGGACCGGTACTGGGCTGCGGCATGCCAGCAACCACTCCACACAAACAAGCAAAGCCCCATCCGTGGGATGCAGGTAGCACACAAAACCACACACTCTCCGGTCCGTGGAAAAACCTTTCTTCACGAAACTGGTCCCTGGTGCCCAAAAGTTTGGGAACCTCTGTATTAGACAACCTGTGACCCATTGGGTCTTTGTTTCAGAGCTATTTTCTTGCCTAAATAGAGAAACAGAAGGATCATGGGTGGGCAAAAAAGCAGTGGAGGCGACTTCCAACTTCCTGCTGGCTTCCCCATTGAGTTTCCTTGTGGGAAACTGGCAAGGAGTGCTGGAAATATATGATCTTGTGTCCATGGCTGATTGTGCAGAGTGACAGCGCTCAAGTGGCCATAATGTTGCCCAATTTCAGTCTCACAGGAATAAGAAATCCCAGATTTTGGACACATTCTGTAAGTTAGCCCATCTGAGGTAGGTTGATTCAAAAACTAATGTCCTACGATGTACCATTTCACTCAGTTGACAGTTACAAACAGACAAACTCAAGCGCTTTAGAAGTATATTCATTTCTCTACATTAGGTTTGGTTGTATAAATATCCCTGCGACCATACAAAACACATTAAGCAAATCTTAAAGGTGCTTTTTCAAAAGGCAACTGGACTGTTTTTTCCAGGGCTTTTTTTTTTGTCATAGAACGCCCAGAGCAGAGTTCCAGCACCTTTTTTGGATGGAACCTTGTAGGGTAGGCAAGGCGGGTTGTATGACGTGTGTGAGTTCCGGCACCTTTTTTTTTTTTTTTTACAAAAAAAGCACTGGTTTTTTTCCTTGAGGAAGATGTTTCACTTCTCATCCAAGAAGCTTCATTGGTTCTGGTGGGGATGGGGGGGGATGAAAAGACCATGTTTCTTTGCATTCACCTGGTGATCGCTTGCAGATGACTACCAAGAAATATGATCCTTCCAAACCCACCCAACCCCCTTGTCAGAACTAATCCTTCCATCCTCCCACCATCCTGCCAGAACTGGTGAAGTTTCTTGGATGAAAAGCAAAAAAAACAAAGGAAAAAAACACTCCAGTTGCCTTTTGGAAAAAGCTCCTTTGAGACAACCATGACCTGGATGACTTAGAACAGGGGTGTCAAACTGCCGGCCTGCAGGCCAGTTTCATCATACCGGAGCCGTGCCCACCCCATTGCCGGCAATGGCGAAAAAACTCCGATACGTCGCGCGACATCACGTGACGTCGCGAGTTGACATGCCTGACTTAGAATCTCCACAGACATATTAAGCAAATCATGTGGGATTAAAAATTTTAAACATCTTTTTTACTATTAGAGGATCTTCCTAAATATGTGGACAAATTACAGGATGCCTCTCACATCAGTGCAGCCCCTTCTATGCATCAACATCATGCACATGGTCAGAGGGGCGGGGGGGTGTTCGACTGCATTGCTGCAACTCCTCTCTTGCTTGTTTTCACACACACACACACACACACACACACACACCACCCTTCAGATGCCATTGCCTTCTAACTCTAGAAGAGGTCCTAAGTCTATATCTTCACCCCTATATCTCTCATCATTCTTTTAATGATGAAGATAAAATTTAATAGTCTGAGGGTAGGAAAATGAGGACATCTCATTATTTAATATATTTATATGTTGGGAATATTCCTAAAGCGTAAGAACAGCTACAAATAAATTTGAGGAACAAGAACCGATCTGATTATCTTCATAGGGGGGAAAATACATTGGAAAACCCCACTAGAGGAAAAATTGAACCCAAAATTGTAATACAGGGACTTGTTTCCATCTTAGCTAGTATAATCCTGGAAAATAAAAAAAATGTTTATGATACCCTTCCTGTTCATAAATGATTTAATTAATATTCTGATTTTATATTATCTTCACCGTGTTGAAAATAAAATTAAATGAAGCTTAAAATATAATTTTAAAGAGCGATGCCCTGGAATCATTGTCTGAAAGGCCTCCAGTTTTCAAGAGGGTTGGGAAAAACCAGAACATGTGATGGGAAGCCCCTCTCCCCTCTTCTGTGGTTTCATAGTTGCCCTCCATGAATTTTTCCCTCCTGCCTAAGAGAAACCAGATGCTCAACCTGGCCTCAGCATCCCAGGGAGCCTTGGAACCGACAGCAGATTCTCAATAACATTGGCTCTCTCAGCATCCTCATGCTCCAATGTTAATTAGTTGGTGAGGAGACTTTTTTCCAGGGAGATACTCTCCAAAGAGATCCTGGCGCTTAGCCAAAAATTATCACGAGGCAAGCAACTCTCAGCCGAATAAAATCTCCCTGCTTTTTCTTCATCTCTGTCCTCTAGAAAAAATGTTTCATTTTCTTTCTTTAGTTCTTTTTTCCAAAGAACTGAACAACCTTAGTGAGAACCATTAAAGCCTTCCCTCTATGTAGAATTACATAGAATCATTGGGCTGGAAGGGATTATGGAGTCTTCTACTCTCAAATAGGAGACTCAAAAATAGGAGACCCTATACTATTTCTGGATAATTGGTTGTCCAGTCTATTTTTGAAAACCTCCAGTGATGGAGCACCCACAACATCTGGAGACAGATTGATTGTTCTCACTGTCAGGGAATTTCTCCTTATTTCCAGGTTCTCTCCTTGATTAGTCTCCATTTGTTACTTCTGGTCCTGCCTTCAGGTGCTTTGAAGAATAGGTTGACCCCCCTCTTCTTTGTGTCAGCCCCTCAAGTATTGGAAGACTGCTACCGTGTCACCCTTAGTCCTTCTCTTGGTTAGACCAGACTTATCCAGTTCCTGCAACTGTTCATCATACAGTTTAGCCTCCAGTCCCCTAATCATCTTTGTTGCTTTTCACTTTTCTTTCTAGAATCTCAACATCTTTTTCATTTTGTGGTGACCAGAACTGGACACAGTATTTCAAGTGTGGTTGTACTGAGGCATTATAAAGTGATATTATCAGTTCTTGTGATCTTGAAACTATCCCTCTGTTGGTGCAGTCTCAGACTGCATCGGCTTGTTTTGTAGTTGCAGCACACTGCTGACTTATGCTTAAGTGGTGGTTCACTAGGTCCCAAAGATCCGTCTCATAGTTGCTGTTGTTGAGCCAGGTACCAGAACCCTGCCTTTTAATTAACTTACAATGTCAACTTTATCCTTACCTCTATTTTAGTTTATATTACTATAATCAATATATGAAAAAACAATGGTGACAATTTGACTTAATTATGGTAAGGTGGGAATCAACATAGAACGAGGTGTATCACAAGGCAATACAATATCACCTGTCCTTTTCTCAGCTTGCCTTGAAGAACTATTTCGGAAACTAGACTGGGCAAAAGATGGAATAAAAACCAATGGTGCCTATTTAAATCACTTAAGATTTGCAGATGATGTTGTTCTCTTCTCACAAGACCCAGAAGAGCTACAAAGACACATACAGGAGCTGCACAAAGCAGGAGAACCATTTGGCTTCAAAATAAACCCAAAAAAGAGCCAGGTTGTGTTTAATAAATTCACTAAAGATAGAAAAAAAAATTATCAGAGAAGACCTAGATGTAGCAGACCACTACATATACCTTGGCCAATGGATCTCAATGGAAGGTGATACAAAAAAGGAAATTGAACGGCGTGTTGAATGTGGTTGGCAGGCATTTGTCAAGTTAAATGTAATTTTCAAGATGCCTGAAGAGAAAAGTTTTCGATCAGTGTGAGCTACCTGCTCTAACATATACCAGTGAGACATGGACACTAACCTCACAATCGGTACAAAAGCTACAAGTGGAGCAAAGCGCCACGGAAAGAGACATGCTCAACATCACAAGACAAGATAGAAAGACCCGCACATGGATTAGAGCACAAATTAAAATATATGATGCCGTCAAGAGAGCAAAAGAATGGAAATGGAAATGGACTGGTCACGTAGAAAGAAAGGCTGATGGCAGGTGGACCAAGGCAGTCGTAGAATGGATCCCACTTGATCAAAAGCGTCCACGAAAAAGAACTAAAATAAGATGGATCGATGACATCAGCCAGTATTGCGGACCCAACTGGCAAAGGGAAGCTCAGGACTGTGTTGGTGGGAAACATGTGGAAGAGGCCTTCATCCTGCAGTGGATAGACCATGGCTAGAGCGATGATGATTTAGTTTTTATGTGTTTAACATTTACTTGTAGACCCCCCCAGAGTCCCTCTAGGAGGAAGATGGGCACTTCTTTTTTTTTTATTAAAAGTTTTATAAAACTTACCATATAAACCCCCATACCCACCCCAAAACCCCTCCCTCCCCCTCCCCCACTTCCCAGAGCTGAACACAGGGTTACAAATATAATAATCAAAATCTATCTAACATTAACCAACTATTTAAATAACCAAGTCCATAATGCACTTTAACTCCCCTTTAACATAAATTTAAACAAATTAAAATTAAACACAATAATAAACCTATTCATAACCTAAATATTAAACAATACAATACTAATATTAAAAATAATAATAATATCATATAATTAAAATTAACAAAAATTCCATTAAAATAAACTATTATTAATAACAATACTCTAAAATTTACTCATAACCCAAATGAAACTTTTCAGTCCCATATTTATTCTGAATATAATCTATCCATCTTCTCCAGACCGAGATGTATCTTTCTTGTGATTGATCCTTCAAATAAGCGGAAATTTTAGCCATTTCTGCTAAATTTGACACTTTAAGCGTCCATTCTTCTATAGTAGGCAAGCAATCCTTCTTCCAAAATTGCGCTACCAATAATGTTGCAGCTGTTATAAGATTCAACATCAAATTCATTTCTTTAATATCCAAATCTTCCATAATACCTAACAAAAATAACTGCGGTGTAAACTTTATCTTTTTCTTAAAAATATTTTGAATATTCCACCAAATCTTAATCCAAAATGCTTTTATATCCCTACACGTCCACCAAATATGAAAATAAGTTGCATCTAAACTTCCACATCTCCAACATTTGGGCTGTGAATTAGGTAGGATACATGCAGGACAGTTTTTGAGGATCCAAATGCCACCTATAAGATGGGCACTTCTTAAATATGAGAATGAATGAATGAATGAATGAATGAATGAATGAATGATAGTTATATAAGTACAGCAACAGATGTAGGAAGTGACTGGCTCTCTTTTTCTCTTCTTTATGGGCAGGAGGGTTTTAGTGCCCATTCAGGTGAAGTTGAGAACTGATCTGGCCAAGCCAGTTCTTGAGAAACACCTTTGTGGCTTGGCTGTCCACTTGGATTCCTGCATCTGAGGATTTCCAGTGATAGATAAATAATGTAGACTCTCTCATTTCTTTTCATCGAGAGATGCAGTTTTCATGTTGATTCCCAGGCAAGGGGAGGAGAATTTTGTTCTATTTATATTTTTATGCTAAGTTATTCATTTTGCAAATTTTAATCTGAACCTCAGTTTTCCAAATGTGATATGGTTTACAGTATAAATGATGCATTTTATACACATTTCACATACACACACAATATATGTATATGCATATGTTCACAAAATGGCATATTGTATATTAATTAATATTAATATTTTGTATATTACAAAAATGTGCACAAAAAGACATTGACATCAGCTGCTTTCAAGAATGTGTATATTAAAGACAATTCGCACCAAAGCGGGCATTTCTGTGCCCTTCTGCTGTCACCCAGATTTTTGCTGTGAGGTAGGGCTGCCTTACCCAAGTACTTGCACAGCAGCAAGGAGTGGCAAATGCCAAATTTGCTTCTGCTGCTGTGTCTTTGCCCCTGGCTGCCTGGCACAGAGAGGACACTTTGCTGAGTGGGCAGGACATCGCCCCAGACTCTTCTTCCCAAATAGGCTGACCCAGTAAAACTGGGATGTTGAGTCATGCTGGGATTGAATCACGTAGATTATTTTGGTGTTGTAAATGACTTATCCTGTCATTTGAAGAAGCAGAATATTCTAGCCTTTCTTTTCCTTGCTGAAATGCTTAGCTAGCATGAAGGTTTAATGAAGCTAATGGAAAATGGTAGTTGATATCCAGGGGCAGAGTTGTGACAATACTCTTTCGGTTTATTTGCCAAACCTCTCTAACTGGGGCAGTTAATGGGACAGACTTGGAAAAAAACCCTGCTTAAGCCACTTTCTGAGGTTACATTAGAGTACATTAAACCAAAATCTAAACAAAGGTCTGTGATCACATACCTTATGATAAGCCACAAAAAAGGAAATCTGAGAGAATTTAAGCATAAGCTAAGCAAACTATAGCTTAAAGGCACCTCTCAAAATTTTAGAATTATTTTCATTTGTTACAGTTCCAATTTCATTTACAATAGTCTCCATAAATTAAGTCCTCAGTATGGCTCACATGACCTTTGGTAATTGATTAAGATACCCTTTGTTTCTGCACGCACTCACACCATCTCTGCATGCCAACCTGGGCTTGTTACTCATCTGGACGGCATTCTTGCCAAGTTCAGTTGTGACGTAGCCTTGTTCTCTGCAAGACCTTGCCAGAAAAGAGCCTTTATAGCTCCCCATAACTTAGGGCTTCACCCTGCCCGAATCCAGCCTGGGTGATAGCTAACCTAGCCTGGCATGTTTATTGGGCATAACCAGCCACTAGCAGATTATGCATGATGCCTGGGCTCAGCCAGAGCTGTGGGGGAGAAGGCAGTGGGCACCACTGGGGGAGAGATGCTTGGAAGGGAAGCCTCTTACCACTTGGGTGCAACCCAGCCCTCCCACAGCACTCGGGCAGCCAGGGGTGTCAGGAGTGGCCTTCAGAGGCTCAGGACCGCTGGGGACAAGGTGCCCCCTCTGTGCATTGGCTGCCAGCCAGGTTCTCATTCAGTCTCCCCCATTTCATTTGGCTTCCTCGCTACTTGCAGTCTTGGCTCCAGTTTGGCTTTGCCAGCTGAGCACTTTAGAGAGCATGTAAAATATATGGTAAGCAGCTACGTACTGCATTTTTAAAAAATCAGTAAGTGGAGATCTAAGTAATTTTCCTTGTCACAGTATTGGCTTAAATAAACTCTGCGAGGAGGGAAGCTCCCGTTCATTTTTCATCTCTAAAGAGCCGTGGTATGTACCCGGAGAAGAGACCTTGGGCCGATGCAAATCCCATCTTGTCTGTTCATTCTCCCTCCTCAAACAGGAGATGCTCCTTCTTCCTTTTAATTTTGAAAATCCCCTCTTTGTCTGGAGCCACACGAGCCTTCTCGGCAGGCACGGCTGCCCAATCTTAAGCAGTTGAATGAGCAGCGGGTGGGAGATGCTATTTTGAAAGAATTGCCCATTTTTAAAATAACCTGCAAATCAAAACAAGCACAGGGCCACACTCTGTCTCTCTGTGGGTTTTGTTTGCTTTTTAAGCATTTTTGACATGGGAAAAGGGTTTGGAGATATCACCTACATCCCATTGTCCTCACTCACGTTTCCGTTCTCATCCACTTTTGTTTGGGATTTGGGTTTGGCTAGGAGAAAAGAAGGACTAGGGGTGACATGATAGCAGAATTCCGGTATTTGAGAGATTGCCACAAAGAAGAGGGGGTCAACTTATTGACCAAAACATCTGTAGGCAGGACAAGAAGCAACGGATGGAAACTAATCAAGCAGAGAAGCAACCTAGAATTAAGGAGAAACTTCCTAACAGTGAGGACAATTAACCAGTGGAACAGCTTGCCGTCAGAATTTGTAGATGCTTCATCACTGGAGGTTTTAAAGAAGAGACTGGACAGCCATTTGTCTGAAATGGTATAAGGTCTCCGACTTGAGCAGAGGGTTGGACTAGAAGACCTCCAGGGTCCCTTCCAGTTCTATTCTGATTGATTGTTCTTGCCGTACTTGAGTGTTGATCTCTGTTACCTATGCACGCTCTGCTTGGATCATTCCTTTCTTTAAAAGTGAGCACAACTAATTAAAACAAAAATTAGGACATCCCTGGGGCAGGACGTGGCCAGGCCTGGCCCTTGGTCAGATTCTCCAACTGGCCTTTGGGGGCTGCAGCCCCAGCTCAGGATTGTTTTGATGACTCCCTCTTTCCTCTCCCCAGGTTTAAACTCCTGAGCCAGGAAGAGGGAGAATACTTCAACGTTCCTGTCCCCGCAGAAGGCGAAGAAGGCAATGAGGAGTTCAGACAGAAGTTTGAGGTGAGCTGCGTTTCCAAAAGGTGGACGGCTCTCGGGAAGCCAGCCCTTGAAGCCTCCTCCCATGGCCCTCGGCAAGCATGGGGCCCCAGGAGGTTAACTCGGTTAGACCTGCATTCTGGGAGATGCCCAGCCACTCCAGGAGGAGCAGATCAAGGTTGATCTGGCCAGCTGAGTCCTTGGTATTAATAGGGCAAATGTCTGAATAGTTCAGATTGTATATTGCGCATGTCAGAAGGAGGGCTGGAAAATAGCTATAGACCCCTCACAACCTGGACACAAACTATTTCTACTCCTCCCTCAGGACACCGCTACAGGGCATTGCAGGCTAAGATAGCCAGACACAAAGACAGCTTTTTCCCTCCTGCCATCACTCTGGTATTTGTGCCCATGTAGTATTATCATTTATCCTTCTTATTATCTTCTTTACTCCCCCCTGTTATTGGGATGAAGGTGATGATGATTCTGTTGCTTTGCATGTACACTGAGAGCTTCTGCACCAGAGACAAATTCCTTGTGGGTCCAATTAAGGGCTCTCTGACTCCACCCCGTGGTTGCTAGGGAACAAAAAGTCCAGTAGCTAGGCCCAAGCCAGAAAAGCACTCAGAAACCTCAACGACACAACACAAATCTCTTCCAGAATTTCACACGAAACACAACTCTTTTTTTTAATGGCCAATTTCCATCTCAGCTTCCTTGTTTAACATTCTGCCTCTCCCCAATCCTGAACAGTTGCAAGGAAGCAGCAGCTCCAAGAAGGCTGAGGTGGAGTGGAGTTCCAACGATTGATTAATTTAAATTCCTTTTAGATGTATATCCTGCCTTTTCTCCATCTTGCAATCTAGGATCAGTTTTAGCTGCAAGAGGGCAGAAAAGGCCAGATCTATTCTCTGCCCCTTCCCAAATTCAGATATAGATTTGGCCTCCCTCTTGCTTAAATATTTGAAATTGAGACCTCACCACCCCAATGACAAAACAGCCGAAGTAGGAAGAGTGGAGACCTGTCTTCTCTGTGACCCAGTATCGGCTGATACTTGTAAAAGACGCTTAATGGAAGGAGAGCGATACATGTCCGAAGGAAGAGCACATAGGAGGTGAAAGGGGTAAAGGATAGGCATGTGAATACCTTGAGAGTCTGAGAAAGGATGAGGATGAAGAAGCAAAACTTTTCCATTGGGGATGTCTTCAGGAATAGACCAGCGGACACAACACTGCAGTTGTGACCAGCTGTGCTGATGGCACGTTTATGTTCCTGCCAGAAAACAACTTGGCCTATGCCTGTAGCACAGCTTGAACAGTAAGTACAAAGCTGAAACAGTGAGTGGCAACACTCCAGATGGTCCTGACTTACCTATTGCAATTGGGACCGTTGCTAGACAACACAGTTGTAAAGTGAAAAGTCACATAATTGCACCTGGCTTACAGTAATTCATCAGTTCCGGCTGCGATCGCTAAGCGTTATTTGTGATGTCACATGACTGCAATTTGTGACTTCCCACTGGTTTCCACATTGACTTTGCTTGTTGGAAGCCAGCTGTGAAGGCCACAAATGGTGACCATGTGACAGCAAGACACTGCGACTGTCATAAATGTGCACCTTTTGTCAAATTTCAATCATGTCACCACAGGTGCCCTGCAACAGCCACAACTTTGAGAACTGGCTCTAAGTCTCTTTTCTGAGTGCTGTCATAACTTTAAATGGTCACTGTTCAGTAAATAAAGATTTACCTGTATAGCTTGTAAAAATGGAAAGACAATAGAATAGAATAGAATAGAATAGAATAGAATAGAATAGAATAGAATAGAATAGAATAGAATAGAATAGAATAGAATAATGATGAATAGAATAGAACAGAACAGAATAAAGAATAGAATAGAAAATAAATAGAATAGAACAGAACAGAACAGAATAAAGAGTAGAATAGAACAGAATAGAATAAAGAACAGAACAGAACAGAACAGGAATAGAATAGAATAGAATAGAATAGAATAGAATAGAATAGAATAGAATAGAATAGAATAGAATAGAACAGAACAGAATATAGAATAGAATAGAATAGAATAGAATAGAATCTTTATTGTCATTTTAAATGTACACTAATCAGCATGCATTAAATGAAATTTCATTGCATTCAGCTCTCAAAAGAGAAGATGTATTGGACAAAACCAAGGCTATGTCACAATAGCAAATGAGAAAAAGGGATTTTCATTATTGGAGCTGTGCAACCTATTTGAAAACATCTGTTCACACAGAAAGACAGGTAGTTCTCAGCTTACAGCTACAATTGAATCCAGAATCACAGTCATAAGTCATGGCAGTTGTTAAGCAGAACACTGTGGACCAGGCTTGATTTTACTACCTTTTTTATGGTGGTCATTAAAAATGCCGCAGTCATTAAGCAAACTCATTTTCCCCAACGGTCTATTTTTTGCTGGAAACTGGAAGTAAACTGGCAAAAAAATTCCAAAATCCGTGATCACATGGCCAAACAGCACTGCAAGTGGTCACAAATACAAGCCAGCTGCCAAGTGTCCAAAATGTGATCATGTGACCACGGGAGTGCATCCGTCAGAACTTTGAAATCTGGTTGCTGGGGCGGTCAGCTGCAACTTGGACTGGTCACTAATGATCTGTCATTAAGTGAGGACAACCTGTAGACAGGAAGTCCGTTGTCTGAGCCTTGTGAAAGATGCAGCTGCTTGAACTGCCCACAGAGAAGAGCTCTGATTTTGTGGCTGCCCATTTGTGACTATCTCCATGTCTGCAGAGGGACACCTTCGCCAATGAAGGCAAACCTACGTGTCCCAGGATAATGTTGCAGGATCCACAATCTGGGTCAGTCACTTGGACCAGAGGTTTAGTCAGTCAACAGGAGTGCTGATTTACCACCAGCTTATCAAGTCCTTAGGAAACGAGGGCTTGGCAGCACAAGGAAACAACAGCCAACAACTTAATAGCTGGCTGTCAGTAATCCAATCAACAATTAAAGAGCCACACACAACCAGGGACCACATAAATACTATACATAGAACAGCCCAAAGCACACACTCTGCTAGAGAGAACTTCCCCGAGGATGGGCTTCAGCAAGAGTCCGAAAGCTCGGAAGACTAAACCTCTGGTCCTGGTGACCAACCCCGATGGGATCCAGGGACACCTTCAGCCCAGCCTTCTGCAACTTTCTCCTTTGGGGCAGTGAGGAGGAAGAAGACACAAGCAGATCAGCCGGTCTCAATTAGTCCTTGCTACTAGCCCTAGCACTAAATTCAGGAGGCAAAGCAGTAGGAACTGAGGAGGAACTGCATAATGTGTAAAGAGCTGGAATTCTTGATATTAAGGGAAACGAGAAGCAGCACAAAGGACTTTTTGAAAATAAAGGAAAAGGAAATACTCCATATATCAGCAGCTCACAAAAAGGATAACAGATGTAAAGGACACTTTTTTGTAGTTGGGCCTTTTTGTTGTTGTTGTCTTCTGTTTTTGTGGGGTTTTCTGAGGGATTGATTTTAGACTGGAGTGTGGATCCTTTAATTGGTATTGCTCTACCCCAGTAGTTCTAGACCTGTGGTCATCAGGACCACTGGGGGGCTGTGATGTTTGCGAAGGCGTGAAGAAATGTTATGATTTAAATCTTGAGTTAAGTCCTGGTGGTCTGTGGCCACAAAAGGTATTTAAAGGGGGTCCATGGTGAAGAAAAGGTTGAGAACCACTGCTCTACCCTGCAAGCTGCTGTAAGTCACTGGATTTTAATAAAATAAGAAAATGTGCTGCCCCCTGGGCTTGGGGAATGTGCAGGTAGGCATCAGGGGCTCAAGAAGGCCACTAGAAGTGACAGCAAATGATTTGCTAAATTTATAAGGAGATAGATTGAAAACAGCCCTCCTGATGTGTATTTTGTCTCTTAAGCACTGAAAGGGGAAATATGAAAGAGTGGTTAAAGTGTTGGCCCAGAACTGGGGGGGAGGGGAGAACCATTTTTTAATCCCCTCTCCCCCAGTCATAGAAAAGCCCTGTCAGCCCAACTAACTGATGACAGGGTTGGGGGGAAATGAAGGAAAGATGCTCTGTAGGGCTCTCGAAGGAAGGCAGAATATCCAATAATGGGATAATTTCCTATTTACACCTGCTGGGAAGCAAGCAGGAGCCCCGGCTGAGGCAACTGCTTCTCTGGCTGCCTGGCCAGATTTGAGATTCAGTGGGACTGATCCCTCCTTGGCAGGGAATGAAGCTGCATTGGCACGTGTGGCAACCCCTAACGGTGTGTGGAGGGCAGTCCAGGGCACACCTGCTCAGGTGGGTCTCCAAGCTTATTCCCAGCTAAAAAGGTAGAGAGAGAGAAGCCACAGGCTCATAACCGCAGAATCAGGCAACCCTGAGGATTTTGCTGAGAGATTGTGTGTAAAAATGTGGCAGTATCAGGAAATGGGTGACGGGGATTAACAATGGGAGCCACACTCCAAAAGATTAGGCAAGGTAGGACAAAGAGTAAATTTGTTTTCATTTAAATTAATTAAGCTTAATTGAGCTATTTAAATGCAAATGACATGATAAACAATTCTTTCCATATTTAATTAGCTTTTTTCCCTGTCATATAAAAAAAATAATCCACCCTAAAGGGCTCTGGGGCAGGACCTGCTTTGGCGGATTTGTTGGGCCCTGGGAGATGCAGCTGCGTTTGGCTGGGCTGGGGAAATGGGTCCCTCTCGGATTGCTGGAAGCATCAGCTGCAAGTTTGAAGAGGTTGCTCCACTCTCTTGGGGGCAAAAATGTCAAGATGGGGGGGGGGGGTTCGTGGCCTTAATGCATATAAAACATGGGTGAGGCTTTATGTAGGCGGTTGCAGCCACCATTTTGACTTTTTTTGGGTACACGTTCTCCTATCAAATGGGCAAAGGGCCGAATCAGTAAGCCTTCAAGCCTTGCCAGAACAGAGGCCCTGATGGAAACCTCTGGGTGGCCCTTGATACCCAGAATTGTTCTAAGGAGAATGAAGAGGAAACAGAGAAAGAATTTAAGGGGTGAGGAAGAGAAATAAAAAGGCTGAGAAGGAACCATGGAGGCAACTCTGGCAGGTTTCCCTCAACCCCAACCTTTATTCAAAGCTCCTTCTATCTCAGCCTAGTTTTGTCAGCCTTTGGCTGCGCATTGTGCAGGAATGGCTTTGTTTAAGCTTCTTTGACACAGGGAGTAAAAGTATAGTTTTTCACCACCGTAGGAAAAACAAGAGCCCAGGAGCTCCATTCAAGAGAAATTAACACTCTTAATAATGGCTGCACATTTGGAAGAAAACGGCTTGAGCGAGAGCAAATTCAGAGGCAACAAGAGCAGCCGGCTTACAGCTTACTCACTGCAGACGCTGCTGGTGGGGAGGGTCGGGGGGGGGCTTTGGGCTCTTTCCATCATCCAACTTGTGGAGGAAAGTTAATTTTGCCAAGGCTTCCCTGGGCTTCTTTGCCCCCCCCCCGCCTCCCTGGACTCGGCCAAGCATCCCACTATGACTGGCCAGCAGGGTTTAGGCTAAAGGCTGGCTTAGCCTTGCCAGCATTGCTGGTGGGGTCGGGGCTGTGAGGTGCTTGGTAAATCTGGACACATCCAGGCCAGAATCATGTTCAGCCTGGGAAATAGACAGCGGAGAGCTTGTGATGTGGTCCAGGACAGGCCCTCAGTAACAGAGGGATGGCTGGGGAGGGATGCTATCAGCAGACACCTTCCAAAATGTCAGGAGGGGGAGGGGGATTTCTGGGAGAGAACTGCAAACCCCTCGTCAAGGGGAGCACCAGCAGATCTTCGGGGCTTCTGCTGGAGTCTGGAGGAGCTGCCAATTGACTCGGCTTAATGGAATTTCATGCTAGGCTGAGCTCCGGTGGGTGCCTCCAATGGCAGGTATTTCTCAGAAATTAAAATGAATAAATTATGAGATTGCTATCTGTGTGTGTCTGTGTGCTTAACAAATTATGTCCCAATACGTTATGCTCCCCACCCCCAGCCCAACGGGAGAAGAACGATGCTCCCACCCCCTTAGAAAGCTCCTGAATGCTCAGCAGTTATGGGGAGCTCTGGGAAGGAGGCCCCGTCCGTCTCCTTTTCAAATGGGTTTGCTGAGTTGCTGCTGAGACAGGCAGAGCCTATTGGGTTTTCTTCCGAACTATTTTCAACGAGAGATGCAGAAACAGCATTTTTGGCTGTGATAGGAAAGGTTCAAGTACGGTTTTTAAAAGGTTTTCGGGAGCTAAGGATTGATTGGGGAAAATACAGGAAGCTAGCTTTCACTATCATCAAGATGCAGCTGGAATGAAAAGAAGCCATGGATTTCCAGGGCAATTGAAGCCTGCAAGTGTGGAAAAACAGCGCCAGAGAGCCTTGCCCAGGGCCCAAGAAGGAGGCTCCTTTGCAGGCCCCTCTACTTCCATCTATTCTCCTGGCATCCCTGTTTTTTGGGGGGGCTGATTTGTGTTAGCCCTGCCTGCTCCCTTTTGCTTAGGCTTTGTGGCTGCTCTGTGTTCATCAGTTGCCCTGGGAGAGACGCTTGCAAGAATGGCAAAGAACATTTTTCTCCCTTTGCTAAGAATTGACCCAAGTTCCCCATTGGGATCGGGGAGCTGGAGCAGCAGTAAGAGATAAAGCCCCCCTCCACCACTCCAGGGTCCTAAGGATCACTCTTCTTCTCCCCTCCCCCCACAGGGCTTACGAGGTCTGCCCTGGCAACATCTAGGGCAGGGGTAGGCATGCCTTCCATGCTGGCTCAGGAATTCTGGGAGTTGAAGTCCACGAGTCATAAGAGAGCCAAGGTTGCCTACCCCTGATCTAGGTAGACCTCTTTGCTTCTCTTTCTGTCCAGGGAATGAGAGATGCTCAGGTGCTGTCGTGGAGAAGGAGGGGTCCGTCTTGTAAGGAGAAGGAATTTGGTTGGGCGCTTTGTCTCCCGGCCCCAGAACTTTTCCATCTCCAGATCCATCACGGGGCCAGATGGGGTGCAGATTCTCAGGGCTATGGTGCTGCCAAGGAAACCCTGGACTGGCATGGGCTCTTCTCCCTGCTGCCTGCGATTCCCACCTGGGACCCTGTAAACATACTATTGGAGAAGTGTGCCTCTCTCTCTCTCTCTCTCTGTGTGTGTGTGTGTGTGTGTGTGTGTGTGTCTGTCTCTCTCTCTCTCTCTCTCTCTGTGTGTGTGTGTGTGTGTGAGAGAGAGAGATCTGATGTAATAGGAAAGCATAAGCAATGGCAGAGCTTCTCTTTTCTCAAGGAAACTTGGATGATAAGAAGGATTTTCCCAAAGGCTGCTTCGTTACTGTGAAGCAAATAGTGTGATTAGAAAAGAAAGTTATTTATGGTGTCTTCATGAAGATTTAGAGATTGTTTAGAAGTACACATAGTCCTCGACTTACAACAGTTCATTTAGTGACTGTTCAAAATTACATCACTGAAAAAAGTGACACGATCATTTTCCACACTTACGACCTTTGCAGCATCCCCGTGGTCACGTGATCGTAATTCAGATACTTGGCAACTGACTCATACGTATGACCGTTGCTGTTTCCCAAGGTCATGTGATCCCCTTTTGCAACCTTTTGACAAGCAAAGTCAGTGGGAAAGCCAGATTCACCTAACAACCAGGTTGCCAACTTATCAACCGCAGTGATTCACTTAACAACTGTGGCAAGAAAGGTCATGAAAATGGGGCAAAACTCACTTAACAAATGTCTCACTTAACAACAGATTTTGGGCTCAGTTGTGACCGTAAGTCAAGGACTACCTGTAATAGACATTGACTGAGGTGGGCGGCCATAAAAAATTGAACAAACAAAGAAACAAATAAATAAATAACTCACCCAGGTGTTCCTACCATCACTGGGGCATGTTGGAATATACCAAGGGTAGGCAACCTTGGCTCTTTTATGACTCATGGACTTCAATTCTCAGAATTCCTGAGCCAGCCTGGCTCAGCTTGGAAACCTCTCCCTTTCCCCTCAGCGTGGCTGGCTCAGGAATTCTGGGAGTTGAAGTCCACGAGTCATAAAAGAGCCAAGATGGCCTACCCCTGGAATATACAGTATGCCTTGCTTTGCTTAGCCTCATCTGCTTTCATTGTCTCCATTTCATTGTGTTTTCCTTTTCTAGAGAGCCAGAATGGGTCCAGGTTCAAGAGCTATGGAAGAAAGGCTGCCCAACACCATCTCCAAATTTGACAACAACGGGAACCGTGATCGCATGAAACTGTCTGACTTCAACTTCCTGATGGTGCTGGGGAAAGGCAGCTTCGGAAAGGTGTGTGCGCCGTTCAGGTTCTCTTTCATTGTTGACTGGGATCCAGCCTTCTGCTAAGCCGTAGTTCGCTTGAATATGGTTTACCAAATACTCACAACATGAGGCAGATTAACACACTAAGCCAGTGTTTCTTAACCTTGGTCCCTTGAGATTGTGTGGACTTCAACTCCCAGAATTCCCCAGATAGCTATGGAATTGAAGTCCACACATCTTCAAGGGGCCAAAGCTGAGAAACACTGCACTAAGCCAAAACAACAGAAACCATATTATGGCACAGTGAATGAGCTCAGTTGTTTTCAGAAAGTTGTTTTTCTACTTGGGTCACAATTTGTGGTCAGTCCTGTAAGATTGTGTGCACCAGTTTGGCTCTCAATCATCGGAAGAATGTTCTAACTGGTGCGTCAGAGTTTGGGCTCTGTTGGCCAGTATCAGCAGACCTATTTTTTTGAGATTGAAATGCCATAAATGGAAACTTGGATGGAAGCTCGCTTGAGTGGGAGCTTCCATGAGGTATATGAACAAAGGTTGAATGGGCCTCCACAGAAGGTCAATAGGTATGCAACAGCAGTGGCTCTTCTATCTCAGTGGCCAAAATCTGCAGGATAAACCTTACAAGGTTAAGGGAAGTAGGTATGTTTAACTTAAGGAAGAAAAGGCTCAGAAGAGACATGATAGCTGTCTTCTGTCATAGAGAAGAGGGAGGTCAACCTATTCTCCAAAGCACCTGAGGGCAGGACAAGAAGCAACGGATGGAAACTAATCAAGCAACCTAGAACTAAAGAGAAATTTCCTGACAGTGAGAACAATTAAGGAGTGGAAAAGCTTGCCTTCAGAAGTTGTGGATGCTCCACCACTGGAGTCCCGAAGGTGCTTTTTCAAAAGGCAACTGGAGTTTGTTTTTCCTTGAAGATGTTTCACTTCTCATTGAAGAAGCTTCTTCAGTTCTGACTGAATGGTGGAGAATGGAAGGATTTATATTCCTTTCAGTCATCTTGTCGTTAGTACTCTCTCTGAGAGTTGTTGAGGCCACTTGGAGGTTTATCTGTGCCCTCAGGGTCACCTGAATATTGCAAATGGATGTGGAGCCTTCTTGGAGCTGCTGAAAGGACTGTGTTGTAAACAGGTGATAGGGGGTGTCGCATCCCTCCCCCTCTATTGGGAGAAGGCTGTTCAACATTAATGTAGATAGCCTCTTTGACCCCTCTTTCAAACCATCTTTGGAGGTTTTCAAGAAGAGATTGGACAACCATTTGTCTAGAATGGTATAGCCAGAGGTCCCCAACCTTTTGGGCACCAGGGACCGGTTCCGTGGAGAGAGTTTTTCCGTGGACTGTAGGGTGCGTGGTTTTGTGTGCTGCCTGCATCTCGCAGATGAGACTTTGCTTGTTTGTGTGGACCGATTGCTGGCATGCCGCAGCCTGGTACTGGTCCACAGTCCGGGGGTTGGGGACCCCTGGTATAGGCAGAGAGTTGGATTAGAAGACCTTTAAGTTCTCTTCCAGCCCTAGATTCTATGATTGCAGAATCTGCAAAGCATCCAGTAGAAATGTTAAAGTCAGAAACATTTAGTCCGTGTACGTGAAGGTTCTTCTGCTCATTGAAAAGAGAACAAAGAACATGACAGGCAATGACTCCTTGCTCACGGTTCGGTCTTCAGAGAGGGAGAGGTCTCTTTGGAAGATTGTGCCTTGTCCCAACTATAACTGATGGTCCAGGGAGACTCAGCAGGGCAAGAGGGAGGTAAAGTCCTGTGCGGCCCTACAGAATGGACGGTTCATGTTCATAGAACTTTCTGCTATATGTCATTTTTATTAGAATTTTTTACAAAACTAAAAAAAATACATATGGAAATGCAGTTAAGAAAAAGATTTTAAAAAGTGAAAAACACTTGAAAGATTTTAAAAAGAAAAAAAATCAATCTTCTTTACAGCAGTTACAGACGAAGTTATTATCCTGCCTCCCTCTTTAAAATTGTGTTACAGGGTTCCCTTCTTCCCATATTCAACCATTTTTAATCAGCATAATCAGAAATCAATATTTCATTTTTTTCCATGTATGGCAAAAAGACCAAAAAAAGTTTCCAATCTTTTATAAAAGTACTTATTTATCCCTGATCAAGCAGCTCAGTTTTGCCATTTCTGCAAATTCTGTCATCTTCACAATCCACTCCTCCCTTGTGGGTGTTTCAGTATTTCTTTACCGTTACGCATATAATTATCTTTCTGCATGTACAAAATCAATCTTCAAGAGACTTTTACAATTGGTTATCCATAAATCAGTCAAGCACCAGGGAAATCAGGTGATTCAGGCAGTTCAAATGTGTATAAAGATTTATTGCAAGCTCAGTAGCTTCTACAAGAATCTGACCAACTAATGGTCAAGGAAAATGAGCGGGAGATAAGAATGAAAAGGAATTCAAGGGGGGCTGGACTTAGGACTCTTGTGGGAGTGCAGGGACTCATGACTGATGACACATTTGACCCCTCCTCAGGCTCAGCCTGGTCATTTCCTACAACATTCCAGTTAAAAAAAACTGGTTTCATCTGAATACTGATCTTTAAATTTTCAGTTATCGTCATATTTGTTTGCAGTATGTTTTTGCTTTTTCAAAAGTTGACCATGCATGGTAAAATGATCCTTCGTGTTTTTCACATTTCCAGCATTAACTAGATGTACTAGTTAATATATCCTAGATAATTTCTCTAATGTGATATAACAATGGTGCATCATTTTATTTAAAAAAATTATCTTATAATACACTGTGAATTTCCATCCTTTTAACCACATTCTCTCCCATTGATCCATCTATATATTATAATCAAAAATTTTACTCATTTTATCTTGCAGTCTTTAACTTGTTCTTTTGCTGTTTCAAGACTCAACAAAAAATTATACATTTTAGCAATCACGTGTTCATCATTTGTACATAGTTCAGTCTTGAATTCTGCCTTACGTTGTTCAATTCCTATTACTTTTTTTTATCTATATTAAATCTTTCTCTTGACTGTGTCTGAAAACCCTTGAAATCTAAATCTCTCTGCAGTCAATTGTTCTCTTGACTTCCTTAAGTTCTCCATATTCCTACACTAAGAAATCTTGATATTTCTCTTTGTCTGCTGTTTCTTGTCTGTAAAATGCTTCTTGAGCTGAGAGCAACTTGGTTTTTCCAGCCTCTTCCCAATTTGCGCCGTAAGTGCCACTGCTGTCTGCGAAGGGAGGGTGTCAGCACCAAGCTCTCCCAGGCAATGGTGGCCACAGTCTGGTACCACTTCATGCCAAATTTAGCTATAGGTTTTTGCAAGATTAAAACACAGGGGTTTCCCCAGCTGATGTGAAGGAGCAGGGTTTTTTTTTCTGGGCAGGAAACAATAGAAAATACTGGGCCTGTTTGGTGCATTAGCAGGTTTCAAGATTAATGAAAAGAATACAAAGATGTTAACAAAAATTATGAAAATGGAAGATCAAACAGAATGGATGAATAAAACAGGTTTTAAGATTGAGAAGAAGGTAAAATATCTGGGTATCATTGTGAAAAAATACTAACTGCACGTTATTCCAAAATAAGAATGAGTGAAGGTAAAAAAGATAAGATGGGAGAAACCACAATTGTCATTGCTGGGGAGCAATTCTGTGATAAAATGATCTGTTTGTTTGTTTGTTTGTTTGTTTCAGGCAATAACTGTTTTGACAGCTGATGTGCCATTTAGACAATGGCAGGGGGGGTATATCTAAATTTGTGTGGCAGAGGGAAAAACCACGAGTAAAGTCTAAAGGGTTACAAGACGCAAAGGGAAGAGAAGGACAAGGGTTGCCTGACTTGAAATCGTAATTTGCAGCTGGCTCTTTGGCTTCTAGGAAAGGGCGAACGATGCTGAGAAACAGAAGCCTCTCGGAGCTGGAAGAGCAGGAGCTGAGATTCGGGTCAATGTGGATTTTAAAAATCATCTTGTTAGATCATCATCCCATGCTGAGAACATGGAACAGATACAGACCCAAGTTGTATCCAAAAACACCTTTGTGGCTCTCAGCACAAGAGGCATTTTATAGACAAGAAATACTAAACTAACACAAATGGAAAACATCACGAGATACTAGAATTTTGTCAAGGGGAATGGAAAATACAGGTAGCCCTCAACTTACGATCACAACTGCGCCCAATATTTCTGTTGCTAAGTGACACATTTGTTAAGTGAGTTTTGCCCCATTTTACGACCTTACTTGCCACAGTTTTGGTAACCACATTACAAAAAGAGATTTGGAAAAAGTGCAAAGAAGAGCAGCTAGGATGATTAAAAGTCTGGAGATTAAAACATATGAAGAACGGCTGCGGGGCTTGGGTTTGGCCAGTCTAGAGAAAAGAAGGATTGGGGGGGGGGGGCATATGATAGCAGTGTTCCAGTATTTGAGGGGCTGCCACAAAGAAGAGAATAGGTCAACCTGTTCTCCAAAGCACCAGGAAGCAAGACAGGAAACAATGGATGGAAACTAACCAAGGAGAGAAGCAACCTGGAATTAAGGATGAGTGTATGTCACCAGAGAAATTGTCTCGAATATATAAAAACACTTCAAATGTATGCTGGAAATGTGAAAAAGGGACATTTTACTATGTTTGGTGGAAAATAGTGGAAAATCTGGAAAAGTCTGGATTCAGATACTTATGTTGATTTCAGGATTCTAAAGATTAATGTACAATTGAGATCAGAGGAAAAACAGTTGGGAAAAAAGTCATGGAATTTTGTTTTGCACCTGATAATTGCAGTGAGATTATCGTATGCACAAAGATGGAAAGAGTTGGCCTTATCCTCACTGGAGGAATAGTTGGTGAAGATGATGGAACTCGCTGAGATGGCTAAATTGACTTCTTTGATCAGAGAAAAGACTGTAATCTATGTTTACTGCTGATTGGCAGCCACTTATGGACTTTTTGCACAAAACAGAAAAAAAAATAAACTTATGATTTATGGGTTTGATAGTTACACAGGATTAGAAATGGGAAGGCCGGGGAAAAACTGAAAAAAATGTTAAAAAAACTGTTTTTCCCCCCATTTTTTTCCCGAACAACTTTGGGAAAAATGAGAATTTTTTCCATTTTTTCCCAGGGCTTCCCTCTCCACACAGAATAGATTATAAGAAAAAAGAGAAATGTTGTAATCATAGAGTAAGAGGAAAATTTATGATTATATTTATAACTGCTGTGATGAAGAGTGGAAGTTGGTTCTTGGCATCTTTTTCCTTTCTTTTCTGTTTTCTTTTTCCTTTCTTGCACATATAACTTTGATTTCTTTCTGTTTCTTTTCTTTTTCCCACTTAATGATAGTTCGTATTAGTTTTTATCTTTTTAATTTTTTAAAATAAAATTATATTTATGTGTGCATGTATGTGTGCATGTATGTGTGTATAGAGAGAGGAAAGAAGGAAGGAGAGAAAGAAAGAAAGAAAGAAAGAAAGAAAGAAAGAAAGAAAGAAAGAAAGAAAGAAAGAAAGAAAGAAAGAAAGAAAAAGAGAGAGAGGGAGGGAGGAAAGAAGGAAAGTGTTAGAAGAATAATTGAGTTTTTCACGAATCAGGGCGATGCAAGAACAAATAATAAATGAAATCCAGACATACTATGCAAAGAAGATTTTATTCTCAAGAACAAAAGGCTCCGTTCTCGAGGATAGTCTGCAGAGAAAGCCAGGGACTTGGGTTTATAGGCGGACTGTTTTTTGGTGTGAGCAGGGTGTGTGGTTTTCAGGATGTCCTTC